>NC_091958.1:6353450-6420950 GCF_031021105.1 Erythrolamprus reginae
ATAAAGTACAATTTAAAATGAAATTGGAATAACATACGATTTAAAATGAAGTTGGAATAAAATGCTATCTAAAATGAAGGAGGGAGAGAGAGATTATAAAGAAGGATGGATGGATGCATGGATGTATGAGTGGATTGATGAATCAATTGATCAATTGATCTATAGAAGGGAGGGAGAGAAGAGAGAGAAGGGAGGAAGGAAGGAAGGAAGGAAGGAAGGAAGGCAGGAAGGGAGAAAACTGAGAAAGGGGAGAGAGAGAATTATAAATTGTTAGAAAGTGAAAAATGTCAAGGTGTTAATTCAGCAGTGTGAACTGGTCTAACAAAAACCACAACAGAGATAATAAATTTTCAATTATTTTATTTATGGTATGATGGTTATATTTGAGGCTCGGGTCTTGTCGCCAGATTTTTCAACTGTTTCAGACTCCTTCTTTTATTCCAGGGGCAGAGAGCTCCTTTCCAGGCACTTCTAAGTCCATATACAAAAATTGCCCAGGAAGCCAAACATCAAAGGGGAGAAATATAATTAAATCTGTCTACAGTTGTAAGCCTGATCAGAGACATGGCTTCATACCAGGCCTGCTTGCAACCCCACTTAAAATGGGAATGGAATGAAATCTTGTGCATGTCAGCTACTGTAAAATATTTTAAATAAATGTTTCCTTGCTTCTCATTTTACAGAGGAAATGAATTTGATTCCTGGGTAATTCAGCAAATAAGGAGAGCCTATTGTACACAGAACGGTACTCTTGTGTTGGATGTAATACGTTCTGCTTTCCTCTTGAGAGAAAAATGAAAATCACCAGCTAAGAAGTTTCTCTGAATTATTGTAATATCAGTGAATGCAGTTCCATCATAAATACACTGATTAAGATGTAAATTTCACTAAAGCTATCTGCTTCACATTTTCTGTTTTAGCTTTAAAGCATTCTTTATAGCATTCTGGTTATGACCTTTAAAGCCCTTCATGGCACTGGACCAGAATATCTCTGAGACTGCCTTCTGCCACATGAATTCCAGCGACCGATTAGGTCCCACAGAGTGGGCCTTCTCCGGGTCCTGTCAACTAAACAATGTCGGTTGGTGGGCCCCAGGGGAAGAGCCTTCTCTGTGGTGGCCCCGACTCTCTGGGACCAACTCCCCCCAGAGATTAAAACTGCCCCTACTCTCCCTGCCTTCCGTAAACTCCTTAAAACCCACCTTTGTTGTCAGGCATGGGGGAACTGAAACACCTCCCCCGGGCATGTACAATTTATGCATGGTATGTTTGTGTGTGTGTTTGTTAGAAAAATGGGGTTCTTTTTAAATATTTTAAATTTATTTGGATTTGTTATGAATTGTTGTATCTTACTGTGAGCTGCCCCGAGTCTGCAGAGAGGGGTGGCATACAAATCTAAATAATAAATAAATAATAATAAATAAATTCTTGTTTGGCCTTCTCAGTCTTCATATTTTTTAAATCTCTGGAGACAAACTAAGGAAGATTGATTGCTGATTGGTCCAGCTGAGTGCGTTAAGGGTTTTCTTTTGGGTCCTCAAGAAATTTCCCCTATTTCCTTTCCAAGCCATCTCCGTGTTAGGTGGCTTAAAATTTGCTTTGATGAAGAGTATAAAGAGAGTTGATGGGCGCCGTAGTTAGAGTGCAGCATTGCAGGCTACTTCAGCTAACTGCTAGCTGTAGTTCAGCAGTTCAAATCTCACCACCGACTCAAGGTTGACTCAGCCTTCCATCCTTCCCAGGTGGGGAAAACGAGGACCCAGATTGTTGGGGGTGATAGGCTGATTTTGTAAGTTGTTTAGAGGACTGTAAAAGCACTATGAAGTGGTATATAAGTCTAAATGCTATTGCTATTGCTATAATTTTCTTAGAAACATAGAAACATAGAAGACTGATGGCAGAAAAAGACCTCATGATCCATCTAGTCTGCCCTTATACTATTTTCTGTATTTCATCTTAGGATGGATCTATGTTTATCCCAGGCATGTTTAAATTCAGTTACTGTGGATTTATCTACCATGTCTGCTGGAAGTTTGTTTCAAGGATCTACTACTCTTTCAGTAAAATAATATTTTCTCATGTTGCCTTTGATCTTTCCCCCAACTAACTTCAGATTGTGTCCCCTTATTCTTGTGTTCACTTTCCTATTAAAAACACTTCCCTCCTGGACCTTATTTAACCCTTTAACATATTTAAATGTTTCCCCCCCCTTTTCCTTCTGTCCTCCAGACTATACAGATTGAGTTCATGAAGTCAACAAAACAATGTCGTTTGGCGGGGCCCAGGGGAAGAGCCTTCTCTGTGGCGACCCCGACCCTCTGGAACCAACTCCCCCCGGAGATTAGAATTGCCACCACCCTTCTCGCCTTTCATAAGCTCCTAAAAACCCACCTCTGCCATCAGGCATGGGGGAACTGAGATATTCTTTCCCCCTAGGCCTTTACAATTTATGCATGGTATGTATGTTTGTTTGTATGTATGTTTGGTTTTAGAAATAAGGTTTTTTTAGCTGTTTTTAGTATTGGATTTACATGCTGTTTTTATTCTGTTATTAGCCGCCCCGAGTCTGCGGAGAGGGGCGGCATACAAATCCAATAAATAAGAATAAGAATAAGAATAAGAATAAGAATAAGAATAAGAATAAGAATAAGAATAAGAATAAGAATAAGAATAAGAATAAGAATAAGAATAAGAATAAGAATAAGAATAAGAATAAGAATAAGAATAAGAATAAGAATAAGAATAAGAATAAGAATAAGAATAAGAATAAGAATAAGAATAAGAATAAGAATAAGAATAAGAATAAGAATAAGAATAAGAATAAGAATAAGAATAAGAATAAGAATAAGAATAAGAATAATCAGTTCAAGAACAATAAAATCAGTAAGAATGGAATTCCCCAAAACACAATGAAAACATCCCTTCCTGTCACAAACTCTACTTGTCACATGCTTCTTAGAAGGAACCACTTCATGGGAATAGAAGACAATTCATTGCTTTGTGTGTGTGTGTTTTTAAAGCAAAATATTTGCCTGAGACTTCCTGTAACCCAATTTACTCTCCTTAAATTGCACCTGTTCTTTCTGGCCATTATCTAATCTTTTCTTAGATGTTTGCCCTCTCTAGTAAACCCTTTGATGTTCAGATCAGCTGGAATTTTATGGCCTCCCAGTTAGATACAGGATCTTCTTTTGCAATCGTTAATGCTTGTAATGTACCTAGCATTTTCCCCTTGGCTCCATGCTCAGGGATGGATGACAAATTGTTGTCAAGCACAAATTTAGCAGATTAAAGAACCAGAGCAACATTGATTGCCTGACTCAAACCCTAAACATCTGTTCTTCTGGGATTCCTTTGGCAATCCTTATAATGCACATCCGCAAATAATTATATTGAGCTGAGGTTTTTTTTAAAAAAAAAACACAGTGTCTGTACCACCTTTCGGCTGAAGCTCCTAGATGTTTGCAACAAAAATTAAGTGAAGCAACATATATACATGGCTCAAAAAAGAAATAAAGGGAACACTTAAACATCACAATATAACTCCAAGTAAATCAAACTTCTGTGAGATCAAACTGTCCACTTAGGAAGCAACACTGATTGACAATCAGTGACAATCTGTTTGGAACCCATATCGCATCTCAGACATTAACACCCTTGAAAATGTCCAGAGATACTTCATCAGAAGAGCCCTTCACTCCTCCACTCAAAATAGAATACCCTACGAGACTAGACTTTCAATCCTGGGCCTAGAAAGTTTAGAACTAAGACGCCTTAAACAAGGTCTAAGTATTGCCCACAAGATCATATGCTGCAACGTCCTGCCTGTCGGCGACTACTTCAGCTTCAACCACAACAACACAAGACCACACAACAGATTTAAACTTAATATTAACCGCTCCAAACTTGACTGCAAAAAATATGGCTTCAGTAACCAAGTTGTCGAAGTGTGGAACTCATTACCAGACTCCATAGTGTCATCCCCAAACCCCCAACATTTTACCCTTAGATTATCTACGGTTGACCTATCCAGATTCCTAAGAGGTCAGTAAGGGGTGAGTACAAGTGCACTAGAGTGCCTTCCTTCCCTTGTCCTATTGCTCTCCTATATCTCCTATACCTTTCTTCTATTCCTTTATCTCTTCTATTCTTTCATTGAAATGTTCTATTATTTCTTAGATATATTTTGCTATGAGTATCTCCTCTATAACCTTCATCATGTATTTTACTATGTGTATATAGATATATACCTACTAAAACCCTCATTGTGTATTGGATAAAATAAATAGATAGATAGATAGATAGATAGATAGATAGATAGATAGATAGATAGATAGATAGATAAATAAAGTTTCACAGGCTGTCGTACACATTCAACTTTGTACAGAACAAAGTATGAGAATATTTCATTCATTTAGATCTGGGATGTGTTCTTTGAGTGTTCCCTTTATTTTTTTGAGCAGTGTATTTGTACATATTCCCTGACTAAATATTCTGTTTGTGTGTGCAGAAGCAGATGAAGGAATCATTAAATCCATAGATTATGGCCAGGAAAAATGACAAAAGAACAAGACAGAAGACGTTACCACTAAGAAGTTAATTCCGTATGCACCGAAATCTTGTACAGGCTCATGTCCCCTTGTCATATCTGCCTCTGTGCATGCACATGAAGCAAAAATACAAAAAATTGAAGAAAAAAGATGGTGGTGCCCAGAGGACTAGCATCGGTAGTGGTCGCACACAAATTGCACAATCCGCATCAATAGTGACCCACTATTGGGTGCTCCAACACTGGAGGTTTTTATGAAGAGATTGTTTGTTGGAGGTGGTATCGGGGGTTAGACTAGAAGACCTCCAAGGACCCTTCCAGCTCTTCTTCTGCAAATAAATAAATCCATCAAATAGGCAGGGCCAGAAGGTTGAGGAGGGCTGTTCCAGGACATGGGTTTACAACCTGCCTAAATGGATCTTTCCGAAATTGAGAAAGAGAGTTCCGAGGCTATTTATTTATTAGATTAGATTTGTATGCCGCCCCTCTCCGTAGACTCTTGAAGAGTGTTCGGAGACTTCAGCTGGTGCAGAATTGTTGGATTTCTATGTTATTTATGGTTATAAGCAGAGACTCTTCATAGCAGAACTGTGGTTATAAGCAGAGACTCTTCATAGCAGAACTGTGATACTATGTATATTGGGGTACAGATACTGTACAATGACTCCAATATAAATCTTATGCTTTTATTTCTTCTTTTCTCATTGAACTGGTTTCATATTTACACAAATAAAAAACTTGACAGTATAACTATATTTCTCTATACATCTGCTCTCTGTGATGCAGATTCACCAACAGTCAGCATACAAATCCCCCAAGAATTCTATCTTCCAACTGCCAAAAACTGATTTACATACCAATATGAAAATTAACTCTCTCGCAACAGTCCATCCCTCTTTTCCAATGTGCTGCATTGGTTGCCAGTTGGTCTCTGAACACAATTTAGGGTGGTGGTTATCACCTTGAACGCCCTAAATGGCTCAAGGCCAGACTATTTACAGGACCGCCTCCTCCCTCATACCTCGCTACGGCCAGTAAGGGTCCACAGAGTCGGCCTTCTCCAGGTCCCATCCGTCAAACAATGTCAGTTGGTGGGACCTCAGGAAAGAGCCTTCTGTGTGGCGGCTCCAACCCGTTTGCCTCCAGAGATCCACATTATTTCTACCTTACCGGTCTTCCCAAAAGCTATTAAAAAAGACCTGGCTTTTCCAGCAGGCCTGGAATTAGGCTGATTGCAAATATGTATGTTTTTATATTATTGTTATTATTGATTTTTATTATTGGATTTTAACTGCTTTTATTGTTGTTGTGTTTATTCCGATTGTTAGCCACTCAGAGTCCGTTTGGAGTGAGCGGTATATAAATACAATAAATAGCCAAATTGCACAGGGAATTTTGTCAAATTCCCAAAGAATCTTTGGAGAGGGGCAGCATACAAGTCTAATAAATTATTGTTATTGTCATTGTCATTGTCATTGTCATTGTCATTGTCATTGTCATTGTCATTGTTATTGTTGCTGTTGCTGTTGCTGTTGCTGTTATTGCTGTTATTGCTGTTATTGCTGTTATTGCTGTTATTGCTGTTATTATTATTGTTATTATTATTGCTATTATTACGTCAGTACAACACAGCAAACGAGATCACTATGCTGGATTTCGTATTTCATCACCAGTTCCCAAGTACCTAGGACTGTATGATGTAGCGGCGAATTATGTTTGCCGATCCCAGTAAAGCGGCCTTTTGCAATTGACAGATGGAGATTTTGTCAATTCCGATGGTTTTCAAATGTCCGCTGAGATCCTTTGACACTGCGCGCAGTGTGCCAAGTACCACTGGGACCCCTTTCACTGGCTTATGCCAGAGTCGTTGCAGCTCGATTTTTAGATCTTCGTATTTCACTAATTTCTCTAGTTGCTTCTCCTCAATTCTGCTGTCTCCTGGGATTGCAATGTCGATGATCCATACTTTCTTTTTCTCCATGATCACAATGTCTGGTGTGTTATGCTTCAGAATTCGGTCAGTCTGAAGTCGGAAGTCCCATAGTAGTTTTGCTTGCTCATTTTCGACCACTATTATTATTATTGTTGTTGTTGTTGTTATTATTATTATTATTATTATTATAAATAAATAAATATTTACTTTGTGAGCCGCCCCGAGTTTTCAGAGAAGGGCAGCATACAAATCTAATAAATAATAATAAAAAATAAATAAATAAGTTCCCGTGAATTTAGGACATTCTCTTGGCTAAAACGAATGAATGTTTTCCCCAAGGCAAAACAAACTGTGTGTTTAGGTTCCGCAGCGAGGTTGCTTGACACTGTAATGCAAGTGTTGTATGCATAGCAACTTTATCCAAGCATGGGTTCGCTTGAGGCTGAAATAAATTGTCAGCGCTGGACTCCTACAATTATTTAAGCTAATACAGAGTGTCTCATTCCCAAAGAGTAAATCACAGTGGCTTCGGTACTATATTTTCCATCTTGTACATAAGTAAACGGGCGGGATCAACCGGGAGGTTGAATCAATCTGCTATTTATTACCACGAAATGTGACACCCTTATTTTAAGTGCCTTATTCCCTTATGATTTAGACTGAGCACTGCATTATGTCCAAACAATATAGAAACCAGCTTTACTTAACTGAGTTTTTTCTTTCCCCCCCCCCTTTTTTTTCTCCATGTTAAGCTTTGAAGGATTTACACAGTAAAAAAAAATGCTTAGGACCTTATTACATTATTGTAGAGCATGGAGCTTGGATACACACACATATAGTTTATATAGCAGATAATGTATACTTTTGTGTGCCTGTGTGTACTATGTATGGATCCATACGTTATGTATACATAGAATTAAATAGTGTATTTTGGAGGTTCAGTAATAGTAAATAGAGAGGGAAATTGTATCTCTTTGAGGTGAGGAGAGGCCAGGCACCCTAACCTGAACCCTTGATCTGAGTGAGGTCAAGTTGGCCACCTTTAAGCCAGTCACATGACCTTTAAGCCACCCTCTGGTCACATGATCATTAAGCCACTCCCACCTGGTCATATGGCTGGCAAGCCCTCCCCCCCAAAAAAAGAAGCCATGCTCACAGTGTGGTAGTAAAATTTTTTGCAGACCTTCACTTTGGATAACCCTCGTATATATGTAGATGCAAGTAATGTCGCCCCGAGTCTGCGGAGAGGGGCGGCATACAAATCCAATAAATAATAATAATAACAATAATAACAATAATAACAATAATAATAACAATAATAACAATAATAACAATAATAATAACAATAATAACAATAATAACAATAATAACAACAACAACAACAACAATAATAATAATAACAATAACAACAATAATAATAATAATAATAATAATAATAATAATAATAATAATAATAATAATTATTATTATTATTATTATTATTATTATTATTATTATTATTATTTGACATTTTGTAATTGACAAATGTGCTAATGTGGAGACATTATAAGGACCAGTCAAGATTTTTTTAGGGTGGGACCAGTTATTATTATTAGCAGTGATATAGTATTATTAAATATTATAAATTCTTATTAATACATAATGTTTAATATTAAATACATACACAATATTAATTATATTATGGAACCCATTAATTTTTTTAATTTTTTTCATGCTTCTTTAACTCTATTTTATACTCATATTACCATCACTGTAAAAATACATCTGGGTGGGTTTTGTGTTGGGGGGGCCGAGACGTGAAAAAGCACTTAATGTAATTTATCAAGAGTTATGAAAGATCTCTGTGCCATCAGTAACCAAATGCCCGATAAGGCAACAGCCTATATCTTATTCCCGTCCATGAAAAAAAGAAGACAAAAAAAACCAGCCAGTCTCAGCAATAATGGAAGGCCAGTGATAAATCTGATGCACATAAATTTGGATTTTATTGAAGGTTAAACTTAAGCCTTTCTCTCCCTCCCAGAAAAGAGGGGGGAAAAACAACCTTAAAAGCACTCTTGTAGGGATTTCTGGTTTCCTGAAAACAGCTAATATCTGCCACATTGGGGACAAAGGTAATAGCCTTGGGATTAATTTCATTTTTATGGGGGTTTTGTCTACTCCAATTTTATCCTGATATATTCGACTTGAATTCCACCAACTTTCTCTCTCTCCCTCCCTCCCTCCTTTCTTCCCTCCCTCCCTCTTTCTTTCCTTCCTTCCTTCCTTCCTTCTTTCTTTCTCTCTCTCTCTCTCTCTTTCTTTCTCTCTCCTCTTTCTGACTTCTCTGCCTCCCTCTTCTCTCTCTCCCTCCTCTCTCCCTGTTTCTCTCTCTCTCTCTCTTCTCCCTTCCTTCCTCCTTCTCTCTCTCCCTTTATTTCAATCTCCTTCTGTCTCTCTCCCTCCCTCCTTCTCTCTATCACTCATTCTTTCTCCCTCCTTCTCTCAGAAATTTAGACCAAGTGAATAATTTCCTTTCCTTTATGTTCTTCCTTCTGTTTCATTCTCTTTTTCTTTTTCTTTCTTTCTTTCTCTCTTTCCCTTCTTTCCTTCTTTTCTTCCTTCCTTCCTTTTCTTCCTTCCTTCCCTTCCTTTCTTCCTTCCCCCTTTCCCTTTCTCTCCCTCCCTCCCTCCTTCCCTCCCTCCCCCTCCCTCTTTCTTTCTTTCTTTTCCTTCTTTCCTTCCTTCCTTCGTTCCTTTCCTTCCTTCCTTCCCCCTCTCTTTCTCTCCCTCCCTCCCTCCTTCCCCCCTCCCTCCCCCCTCCCTCTTTCTTTCTTTCTCTCTCTCTCCTCTTTCTCTGACTTCTCTGCCTCCCTCTTCTCTCTCTCCCTCCTTTCTCCCTAATTCTCTCTCTATTCTCCCTTCCCTCCTTCTCTCTCTCCCTTTCTTTCAGTCTCCTTCTGTCTCTCTCCCTCCCTCCTTCTCTCTATCTCTCATTCTTTCTCCCTCCTTCTCTCAGAAATTTAGAGCAGGTGAATAATTTCATTTCCTTTATGTTCTTCCTTTTGTTTCATTCTCTCTTTTTCTTCCTTCCTTCCTTCCTTCCTTTCCCTTTTTCCTTCCTTCCTTTCCTTTCCCTCCTTCCTTCCTCCCCCCTCTCTCTTTCTCTCTCTCTCTTTTCCTCTGTAAATTAAATAAGCAGAATTTATGAAAGAAACGGTCAAATGAACGCGTTTCCATGTGTCTATATTTAGTTAACATATTTGGCTTAAAAAGAGAGTGGGGAAGGTACAACATTTCCCTCTGATGCTAAATAGACATTGTATTCGGAAGTAAAACTGCTCATTTCCCAAAGAATGTGGGTCCTTAAGTGATTCATTTTGACAGATGAGGAAAATCAACTTTCCAGCTCCCCACAATAGAAGAAGAGATTTATCAGAACTTAGCTTCAACCACCGGGCATTAAGCCAGCAGAGTGTTAAGCTATATATTCATTCTTTTTAAACGAGATGGTGTTGGCTAAGGCATATTACTCTTAAATTATTGATCTGATTTTTATTCTGATCTTCCTGGGCTGAAAGACTGGGAACGCTGCCTGAATCCTATTGCTGTAGCTGATCCTTAACTCTGCACATTCCTTTTAAAGTTCTAAATATACCATATTGGAACAGAACAGAACAGCAAAGAAGAAAGAGATCCCGGAGGTCTTCTAGTCCAACCCCCTGCTCAAACAGAAAACCCATACTATTTCAAACAAATGGTTATTCAATCTCTTCTTAAAAACCTCCAGTGTTGAAACACCTATAGAAATTCCATAGAATAGAAATTCCATAGAATAGAATAGAATAGAATAGAATAGAATAGAATAATGGAGTTGGAAGGGATCTTAGAGGTCCTCTAGTCCAACCCCATTCTCAGGCATGAAACCCTATACCACTTCAGACAAATGGTTTTCCAATCTCCTCTTAAAAACTTCCATCATTGGAGCAATGCACAACTTCTGGAGGCAAGCTGTTCCACTGGTTAATTGTTCTAGCTGTCAGGAAATTTCTCTGTAGTTGCTTCTCTCCTTGATTAGTTTCCATCTATTCCTTCTTGTCCTGCCTTCAGGTGCTTTGGAGAATAGCTTGACCCATCTTCTTTTGTGGCATCCCCTCGGATATCGGAAGATGGCTTTTATTTCACCCCTGGTCTTTCTTTTCTTTAACCTAGGCATATCCCGTTCCTGCAACCATTCTTTCTTTCTTTCTTTCTTTCTTTCTTATTTATTCATTCATTCATTCGTTGATTTATTTATTTATTTATTTATTTACTTACTTACTTACTTACTTACTTACTTACATATTTACTTACTTACTTACTTACTTACTTACTTACTTACTTACTTACTTACTTACTTATTTATTGGATTTGTATGCCGCCCCTCTCCGTAGACTCGGGGCGGCTAACAACAGTAATAAAAACAGCATATAACAATCCAATATTAAAACAGTTAAAAACCCTTATTATAAAACCAAACATACATACAGCCATACCATGCATAAAATTGTAAAGGCCTAGGGGGGGAAAGTATCTCAGTTCCCCCATGCCTGGCAGCAGAAGTGGGTTTTAAGAAGCTTACAAAAGGCAAGGAGGGTGGGGGCAATTCTAATCTCTGGGGGGAGTTGGTTCCAGAGGGCCAGGGCCGCCACAGAGAAGACTCTTCTCCTGGGTCCCACCAAGCGACATTGTTTAGTTGACGGGACCCGGAGAAGACCCACTCTGTGGGACCTAACTGGTCGCTGGGATTCGTGCAGCAGAAGGCGGTCCCTGAGATAATCTGGTCCGGTGCCATGAAGGGCTTTATAGGTCATAACCAACACTTTGAATTGTGACCGGAAACTGATCGGCAACCAATGCAGACTGTGGAGTGTTGGTGTAACATGGGCATATTTTGTAGGTTTTATCTTTCATATTTGCCAGTTCTCTGAACTATTCAAAATTTCTGCTACCAGTTCTCCATAACCTGTACGAACCAGCTGGATTCTCCTGGTTACAACTCCAGAAAATGCTGGGACAAATCTTTTTAATAGGGTGCGATCCTCGGAACACTTTTTTCTTGGTGCTTTGTACATTCTCGGCACATCCATGGTGAAGGCTCGTGATGCCTTCTGAAGGAGTCAAACTTCTTTCTCTGCTAATTGTGTTTGGGTCTCCAGAAGCAGTTAATTTTTTTTCCAACTCTCTGTTGGCTTTCCACGGCGACAGTATTAAAAAGACGGAGTTTTTCTTTGTTTTTCTTCCTTTTAATAGAGACTCTCTCCTGTAGAGACAGCAGGAAACAATAGCTGGCTGTCACCGTACGCTGGTATCTACCTTTGATCAGCCAAATGAATGCTGCAGCCATTTCTTATCAAAAGGAGATTGCTTATCGATCTATATCAAAATATGCATGCTAATCCCAAGGTACCACCAAGTATTTTCAAGTGGAGTTAATAATCTGATTGCTGTCCTGTCTCGTACAATTCACTGAACCTGGAGCTCTAATCAGTCTTGGGGTCTTGCAGTCAAATGCACTTTGCTTTTTAAATTTGGATCAGTGACACTGATTGAGGACTTCTTGCAAAGGGGTTGACAAATCAAATTGTTTGTTCCAGGGGTGTTTTGCCAGAGATCAAGTCCAAAGTAATAAGCAGTGAATTTGTTCATTACCAGTAGGGTGGAAAGAATGGTAAAATTCACCTCTGTCGTTATCATGCGATATAAAAAAAGGATTGATTGGGAAGAGGGAGAGAGAGAGAGAGAGAAAGAATATATGGGGTTTTGTCAGCTTGAATTTCTTACGCCTTATGCTGTGACTTACAAAATCATATTTAATATTGGTTGGTTATTTAATGCTGAAGTTTTCAAAAGCCTCAATCAAATTGCTGAGAGCTATAAAGTAAATCTGAAGGTGATCCCCTTTACAGAATCTTATAAGCAATCCAGAATAAAATAATAAGAACTTCTTTTATTTTGAGTTCTAATCATTTTGTTAACCCTTTATTCCACTACGTATTTAAAATGGACTGTGACATGGCAGGAAACTGGCCGGGCCTTCGTGCTGCTCTCAAATTTCTTGGGAAATTTTTCCAGGCTCAGGTTCTTAAGTAGAAAATGGTTCTTAAGAAGAGGCAAAAAAATCCGGTTCTTATCTAGAAAAGTTCTTAAGTAGAGGCGTTCTTAGGTAGAGGTACCACTATATATACTGTATATTCTGGGGTCCAGGAGGACTTCCAGATTGCAGACCCTTTCTGTGGAGTGTTGTGGTTAGCTCTGGCCCTGCTCCTGCCCCAAGGACTGTGGATATGGGGGAGACATCCACATGCTGCAGGTCTGTTTTGCCCCCGGTGGAATCTGATGATGAAGGCTCCTCTGACCAAGAAGACATGAGTGACAGGGAGGAGGAGAATGTTGCAGACAGCTCAGAAGGAGATCAATTATCTAGCTCCTCCTTGGGATTCAGAACAAGAGTTAATGATACAGCCACACATGCGGAGAGCGATGCATAGGCAGCAACAACTGAGAGATTATTATCAAAGAAAATGAGGCCACATGTGGTTGGGTGGGGCTGTGGTCATTAGTGAGGCTGCTATAAATAGCAGCCTGTGGGTTTGGCCATTGTGGAGGATTATCTGATCATTGTGTTTCGTGACTGCTTTATAGACTTTGACTTTTTGTGTGCTGATTTTTCCCCGCTTTGAAACTAAACCAGAGCAAAGTGTGTTTCACTTTGTGAAAGAAGAAGGACTGTGAATTGCCTCACAGCTGCAAGCTAAGTATCACAGAACTGATAAGGGACTTGTATAAATTACCAGTTTGTTTGGAGACCACTGCTCTTTGCTATACCAAAAGAGGGCTTGGTTTAAGTGACTTTTCCTTATAAAGAACATTGTTTTGAATTTTCAAATGTGTGTGTGTCTGAAATTTGTACCTGTGAATTTTTGGGAGGATTCTACCAGAGAGCCCGACAGAACACGGCGGTTAAAGTTTCTTTCCCCAATCGATTCCCCAGAACAATGGATTGACAGATAGTATGGTCCTTCGGAGGAAATGCCCAGAGCCACTCGATCTTCTCTGGGTTGAGTTTGAGCCTGTTGATTCCCATCCAGACTCTTACAGCTTCAAGGCACCAGCATATCACATCAACTGCTTCATTGAATTGGCATGGGATGGAGATGTATAACTGGGTATCATCAGCTTACAGCTGATACCTCACCCTGTGCTGTTGGATGATCTCACCCAGTGGCTTCATGTAAATGTTAAATAGTAGGGGGGAGCGGACTCCCTACGAGGGTCCAGGGAGCCCTACATGGCATCAGACAAGAATACCTTCGGGATCTCCTTATGCTACACGAATCCCAGTGACCAATTAGGTCCCACAAAGTTGGCCTTCTCCTGTCAACAAAACAATGTCGTCTGGTGGGACCCAGGGGAAGAGCCTTCTCTGTGGCGGCCCCGGCCCTCTGGAATCAACTCCTCCTGGAGATTAGGACTGCCCCTACCCTCCTTGCCTTTCACAAACTTCTGAAAACCCACCTATGTTGCCAGGCTTTGGGAAATTGACATACCCCTAGCTGTTCTATTTTATGTATGGTTTGTTTGGATTGCATGACTGTTTTATAATGGTTTTTTAATATATTTTTTTAATATTAGATTTGTATTTCTGTGTTATTGTTGTGAGCTGCTCCGAGTCTTCAAAGAGGGGCGGCATACAAGGTTAATAAATTATTATTATTATTATTATTATATATAGACCATATCTACCCCAAGTAATTGCACTGAATTCATTTCTTTCCTTTTGGAGGAAAATTAGAAATTGATATGAATGAGAACAGTTGCAAAAAGAGCAGTCAGGATGATTAGGGGACTGGAGGCTAAAATATACAAAGAACGGTTGCAGGAACTGGACATGGCTAGTCTGGTGAAGAAAAGGACTAGGGGGAGACAGGACAGCAGTCTTACAATAATTGACGGGATGTCCCAGAGAGGATGGGATCAACCTGTTTTCCAAGGCACAAGAAATAATGGATGGAAACTGACCAAGAAATAAGGAGGGATTTTCCGACAGCGAGAACAATCAATCCATGAAACAGAAGATGCCTTCAGAAGTTGTGGGAGCTTCATCACTGGAAGTTTTCAAGAAGAGACTGGACTGCGATCGGTCAGAAATGGTGTAAGGTCTCCTTGGGCACTGTGGGGTTGGACTAGATGACCTACAAGGTCCCTTCCAACTCTGTTAATCTGTATTTTTATCTTTAAAAAAAATATTCAGTACTATACATTATTATCCCAGAGAGAGATGTTTGTGTATTTCCAAGGGTGTGCGCACACAAAAGATTAGTTCTGGGAATTTAACTACATCCCACCCCTCCCCCATTCTTTTTCTTTCTTTAAAAAAAAAAGAAGAAGGGATGATATTGGTGAAATATGTATACTCTTCAACCCTTCCAGAATCTGTTTCAAAACCAACCGGGCCATCTGGCTCTTGCAGAAGGCCTGCTGTTCTTTTCATGTTTGGAAGGATAGTTTGATAACAAACTAGTCTAATAAATATGGAGCTCAAAGACAACAGAGAAGTGCTGCTTGCTGTCTTCTGACATTTTTGATGTTTTCCTAATTTATAACATTAAATATGGTTCAAACAGATGGGCTTTAATATATTCTCCCGTACAAACATGTGGCTTAACTAGTGTACAGGAACAGCTCGCAGGCTCCCACTGATGTCATCTGGTGCCTTCGGTTTAAAAGCCTTCGGGAGGCGGAATTTCTCGCTCTTTGCAAGAACTTGGTTTTAAAACCCCGCAATGGCATTTGGTTTCTCCTGCTTCCACTTAAAGAGGTGACATACAACTATCAGAACATGGAAGGTTGCCCTCTACTGAATAAGGCCTTGTGAGCCAGGCACATCTTGCTTCCTCCTATTGAGATTGATGTGTTACAAGGTGGGGGGTCTTGGTGCTATCTGAACTGGGTTGGGTTTTTTTGCAGAGGTTTCGTTACCCAACAAGGTAATATCATCAGTGCTAGAAGGGAGGAGGAGGACGAGGAAGAGGAACCTGTGGGGTCTTTGGTGCTCTCTGTGCTTGGTTGTTGTCTTATAGACGTTTCATTAGATTAGATTAGATTAGATTAGATTTATTGGATTTATATGCCGCCCCTCTCCGTAGACTCGGGGCGGCTCACAACAATGGTAAACAAAACATAGTAACAAATCTAGTATTTCGCAATCTAAATTACAATTTTAAGTTAAAAAATCCAAAAGAAACCCCAATATATAAAAAACAACACACAATCGAATCATACACAAAAACTACATGGGCAAGGGGGAGATGTTTCAATTCCCCCATGCCTGATGGCAGAGGTGGGTTTTAAGGAGTTTACGAAAGGCAAGGAGGGTGGGGGCCATCCTAATCTCTGTGGGGAGCTGGTTCCAGAGGGTCGGAGCCACCACAGAGAAGGCTCTTCCCCTGGGTCCCGCCAGACGACATTGTTTAGTCGACGGGACCCGGAGAAGGCCAACTCTGTGGGACCTAACCGGTCACTGGGATTCGTGCGGCAGAAGGCGGTCCCTCAGATAATCTGGTCCGATGCCATGAAGGGCTTTAAAGGTTATAACCAACACTTTGAATTGTGACCATAAACTGATCGGCAACCAATACAGACTGCATTACCAAGCTAGGTAACACCATCAATGCTAGAAGGGAGTGAGATTGGAGGAGGAGGAGGAGGAGGAGGAGGAGGAGGAGGAGGAGGAGCCTGTGGGGTTTTTGGTGCTCTCTGTGCTTGGTTGTTGTCTTGCAGACATTTTATTACCAAGCTAGGTAACATTATCAATGCTAGAAGGGAGTGAGGTTTGCAGAGGAGGATGTGGGGGGAACTGTGAGGTCCTTGGTGCTTTCTGAGCCTGATTGTTAACTTGTAGACTTTTCCTTACCCCACTAGGGAATGGGGCTTGCTCTCATTTCATATACTAGTGATTTGCCCTGGGCTAAATTTTCAGGAATTATCTAGTGTTTTTGCACTTGGCGTTCAGGCAAATTCAGCCATCAACAGGCACAGTGAAATAACCAACATCTACATAACATTTAAAAGAGGCAAACAGAAAGAAAAGACCAAAACATCCCCTTTACCAGTACTGGACACCCATATGAGCAGAGATTAGAAACATAGAAACATAGAAGATTGACGGCGGAAAAAAACCTCATGGTCCATCTAGTCTGCCCTTGTTAAACCAAGATTAACTTTAAACCAACAATCAAGGAATAAATCAACTCCAATCAAGGGACTACCAACTATTTATGACCCCAAATAAGTCCCTTATTTATGACTTATATGGGGTCATTAGATCCCAGCCTCTGGCCACTGAATGTTTACTATGTTTGGCTGTATTGAATGAATGATTTTGATATTTAGTTTTTATAATGTTTTTAGCTAATTATGTTAATTGGATCCAATTGTCACTTGTATATTGTTTTATGTTGTGAGCAGGAGAGGGGTGGCCTACAAATCTAATGAATGAATGAATGAATGAATGAATGAATGAATGAATGAATGAATGAATAAATAAATAAATAAATAAATAAATAAGATGGCATTAATGAACGGTAAGGAGTTTTGCTTGCTCATGTTTGTTTGTTTGTTTGTTTGTTTATTTGTTTGTTTATTTATTTATTTGTTTGTTTGTTTGTTTGTTTGTTTGTTTATCTATCTATCTATCTATCTATCTATCTATCTATCTATCTATCTATCTATCTATCTATCTATCTATTGATTGGATTTGTATGCCGCCCCTCTCCATGAACTCAGGGCGGCTAGCAACAGTGGTAAAAACAGCATGTGACAATCCAATACTAAAACAGATAAAAACCCTTGTTATAAAACCAGTTAATATTGTTGGTTGTGGCAGAGAATCTGTCCGCCCCCAAAAAACAAAACAAACCCACAAACCCAAAAGTATATAGTTCTTACACACTATTTATTTATTTTATTTTTTATTTAATTTTATTTTTTATTCTTATTTATTTTGTCCGATACAAAATGAATACATGTAGTAATATATATATATGAAAATAAAATACGTCAATGAAGAAAAGTGGAAAAGATATATGAATGGAAGAAAAGATATATGAATGGAAGAAAAGATATATGAATGGAAGAAAAGAATATAAAATATATAGGAGAGCCAATTGGACAGGGGACGGAAGGCACATTAGTGCACTTATGCATGCCCCTTATGCGCTACTCCGTAGGAACACAATGCTGCCAACATAATCCAGAAAGGTAGCAACACACTCCAGAATATTTGACATTGTTTGCTGATCCATCCAGTTGCCCAGGAATGAAAGCGTGTCCGATTTGCATTTCAGGAACAGCGTATCTTTCAATAGGGACTTTTCCCACAAGGCCTAGGGGCTGCAATAAATCCAATTTGACATTGTCACTTTAAGCATAATGATGGCTCCTAAATATTTCATGGCGCTTCAAACGGCGATGGCGCCTCCCGAGTCGTTTTCCCAAGGGTGTCCCGAAAACCCTTATTGCAGACATTCATTATGCTATGAAAGGGATCAAATTTTCTCTCACCTTTGGTGGTGGAGTTCAGAAGTCCCCTTTTGGATACCACCAGAAAGAACATGGGAAATATTGAAAAAAGATTGTAGGCTTCTTCTTCCTTTAATTTTTAATTTTATTTTTTCTCCACATTTATCTCATATACAACAACAACACACCTACCTCAAAAATACATCAATAAAATACATTTTCCTCCTAAAGTCAATAGCCTATTTTAACCTCCAACCTCACTGTTATTAATCAGATGATTTCTATCTTTTCTCCTCACTCCCCTCTTTCTCTCCACTTCTCCTATCTACCTTCTTATATACAGAAGGTGTAAGAAGTATTGTAGGCTTTTTGACAGGTCAATTTTTCTCTGGTTTTTATTTTTTATTTTGCATTTCAAGGCTTGTTCTGTCGGGCTCTCTGGTAGAATCCTCCCGAAAATTCACAGGTACAAATTTCAGACACACACACGTTTGAAAATTCAAAACAATGTTCTTTATAAGGAAAATTCACTTAAACTAAGCCCTCTTTTGGTATAGCAAAGAGCACTTGTCTCCAAACAAACTGGTAATTTGTGAGGCAATTCACAGTCCTTCTTCTTTCACAAAGTGAAACACACTTTGCTCTGGTTTAGTTTCAAAGTGGGGAAAAATCAGCACACAAAAAGTCAAAGTCAGTAAAGCAGTCACGAAACACAAGGATCAGATAATCCTCCACAATGGCCAAACCCACAGGCTGCTCTTTATAGCAGCCTCATCAATCACCACAGCCCCACCCAACCATAGGTGGCCTCATTTTCTTTGATAATAATCTCTCAGTTGTTGCTGCCTATGCATCGCTCTCCGCATGCGTGGCTGTATCATTAACTCTTGTTCTGAATCCAAGGAGGAGCTAGATAATTGATCTCCTTCTGAGCTGTCTGCCCCACTCTCCTCCTCCCTGTCACTCATGTCTTCTTGGTCAGAGGAGCCTTCATCAGCAGATTCTACAGGGATCAAAACAGGCCTGCAGCATGTGGATGTCTCCCCCACATCCACAGTCCTTGGGGCAGGAGCTGGGCCAGAGCTAACCACAACAAGGCTGATCTTTCTTCATGAGCTCTCAATAAAAAAAAAAAAAATTGATTTTTAACACTGATTTTTATAGCATCTGAAGAAGGGGAACAAAAAGCATCACATTGAAGGAACATGCAAAACTTTATGCGAATCTAATTTCTGCTGGGCAAGCGGTCTATGGTTTTTTTAAAAAAATGACTATGTCAGTAATAAAAGGCATGCAACAAACTCAGATTTATCAACATGCATGACCGAAGACAGTTAATGATTTATTCGTGCATGTAAAGACTGCTTAGTTGGGTGATGAACCCATTTTTTTAAACGAGGGATTATCTTCCTTAAGCCAACATTCAGGAAGACAGGACAGAAACAGTAGAATAATGAACAACAGAATAACAGAGTTGGAAGGGACCTTGGAGGTCTTCTAGTCCAACCCTCTGCTCAAACAGAAGACTTTAAATCGGGGTCACCAACTTTTCGGATCTCAGGGACCACTAAATACAAAATTTTAAATCCCATGGAACACTAATGTTGTGATTCAGCCTGAGGCTGCTCAGGGACCAGCTGTGTCTCTGCTGGCTCCATGCCCGGAGGAGGATGAGAGCGCAGAGGAGGGGGCTGAACAGTCGGACGGGGGAGAGGAAAATCAGGAATGGGATGAAGGAGAACAGCATGAGAGCCCCGGGGGGGGGGGGGGGCTCTCCCCAGCCAGCCAGTAGCTTGGAGTCATTAGGTGATGACGCACAAGCTGTCATTGACATGAGACAGCGACGTTCAGAGCAACGAAAGGAGCAGTTAAAGAGATATTTTCACCATTGAAGTAGAAACAGCTGGGTTTGGGTGTGGTACTCATCAGCAGGGTTTAAAAGGCAGGCAAGCCCTTTAAGCCATGTGGAGTGTTATCAGCTTGGCGTGGCGTTATCCTGTCTTGTTTCTCGGCGTCTCTGTTCCTGGCTTGTGGCCCAGCAGCTTTGGAAGATCCGTGGGAGGTATAGGTCTGCTATCTACAGCCTTGGCTTGGCAGCAAGAAGTCTGTATTGCTGCATGGACTTTTGGCCTTCGTGAATATATCTGAAGATACAGCATTTTCCTGTTTGTAAGGACATTTTCTGTTACCTGTGTTTTTCTTGAATTTTATAAAACTGCCTTTGACTTTTACCAGTGTGTCTGGATTCTCTTTTTGGGCTGGTATTGGCTTCTGGAGTGACCCAGACAGAACAACTAATAGTATTTAGTCAATATAAAAATGCAAATGTGTTTTCTGTGGACCACCAAAATTTTCTTGTAGACCACCAGTAGTCCACGGACCACTGGTTGGTGACCTCTGCTTTAGACCATTTCAGACAAATGATTATCCAAATTCCTTGTGTGTCCAATCACATGTGGCCAATAAACCTATTCTATTCTATTCCGTTCCATTCCATTCCATTCTTCTTAAAAATCTCCAGTGTTGAAGCACTTGTTCACCACTTAATCTTTATTTTTGCATTTCATGTATCCCAATTTTAATTTAATTCCAGTTTTAATCTCCAGACTAAAATTCAAGTGAATACACGTAGCGGCAAACGTTCAACAGTTGCTGTCAAACTACCATTCTTGAAGAGGGTTTTTCCCCCCAATTCTGCTAAAATCTGTCTAAACTAATGTCCATCACTGCATGTTAGAATTCATGGCAGTGGTTTCTAGAAAGTATTGTGTTAAATTCTCCCTTTTGTTTTGTCTTAACCCTCCGATCAATGCCAGATCATTAATATCCCTGCCTTAGACCCATTGTAAATGTATCAGCCACTGTGACAATCATTTTCCCTTAAAAGAGAAGGGGAAAAAAACCTGTGGCAGATTAGACATTGGGTTTCTTAATTGCTTAGATCATGAACACACAGACAGACATGGAAGAAAGACACTCAAATTCATATGTCCCCTATAATCAAAATCTATGCGCACACTTGTGTGCATTCATGCACTGCCTATACATTTATTGCATGCAAAATCTGTATAATTTCTGATCTGGCTTGTAAAACATCCTGTAGGTTTCATGTAACTCTTTAATTATGAACTGCAGGGGACACCACAGAGCAAATATTTAAGATGTCTAGACAGCCAGTCATCAGAGAGTAACCATTTAATTGGGTCAAGTTAATGCCGTTAGATCCTGCGATTTCAGGGGAGCAAAGGAGATTTGGCGTGACTTTAATTGCTCTCCGCTTTGAAGACCCTAACACCAGGAATATGTTGTCTGACGGTATTTGCTTCTGTATGGCAAAAGAATAAAATAAAATAAAGTTAAATTAAAATAAACGAAGAAGGAGAAGAAGAGGAAGAGGAAGAGGAAGAAGAAGAAGAAGAAGAAGAAGAAGAAGAAGAAGAAGAAGAAGAAGAAGAAGAAGAAGAAGAAGAAGAAGAAGATTGACCTCTCCAGGTTCCTAAGAGGCCAGTAAGAGGCGTACATAAGTGCACTGGTGTGCCTTTCATTCCCTGTCCAATTGTCTTTCCTTTCTTTCACCTATCATATATATTCTCTTCCTTTCATATATCCTCTCCTCTAAGTTCACTTTTACCCTTATATATATTATCACATGTCTATTTTTCTTCCTATGTATTTGTGTATTGGACAAATGAATAAAATAAAAATAAGAAGAAGAGGAGGAGGAGGAAGAGGGGGGGAAGGAGGAGGGGAAAAAAATCAAAATATCTCAACCTGACCATTGAAACTACACGGCTAAGGGTGAAACATGTAACAGTGATACCCATGGTCATAGGGACACTTGGTACCATGTCCAGGAATTTCACAAAACACATGAAGAAATTGCAGCTTCTTGCAATAACAGGAAGGAATAACACCAGAGGAACTTCAAAAAAACTGGGCTACTCAGAATATTGTACAGTTTAAGAAGATACTTGTTTGATACCTAGTATGCTGTCAGCAACCCTTATCGACCACAAGCACCAGTCGATGGCATTTTTTGACAATTTTAAAATGTTCCGTTGACTGAGTTTCATGTCTAATGAATAAAAGAGATAATAACAGTAGTAGTAGTAGTAGTAGTAGTAGTAGTAGTAGTAGTAATAATAATAATAATAATAATAATAATAATAATAGCAACAAACAACAACAACAACTGGAATATGAAATAGAACAGCCAGCAGAGTTAAAACCCAAAATTTCAAGTCTGGTTTCATAAGGTATTCTGTTGTGAGTGGAGGAGTGGAGCTACATTCTCATGGCTCTCTGCCTAACTAGCTTCTTGATGAAGCAACTAGGAAGAGCAGCAAAATTTCTCAAACTGACAAGATAAATACTAGTCTGGTTGCTGTTGTGATTCCGTCCGAGGCCCCTCAGGGAACGGCTGATCTTCTGTCGGTTTCCTGCTCAGAGGGGGAGGATGAGGAACAGGAGGTTCAGGCAGACGAGGAGGAGGAATCTCAGGCTGAGGAAGAGGGGGAACAGCCAGAGGCCCCCGAGAGGGAGCTCTCCCCAGCAAGCAGCCTGGATTCCTTAGAGGAAAATGCACAAGCAATAATCTGCAACAGAGAAGAGCAACACAAAGAAGGGACCAATTAGCTAGGTACTTTCAGCACTAAAGAGGCAACAGCTGGGTTTGGGTGTGGTGCTCTCTGGAAAGGCTAAAAGGCAGACCCACCCTTCCTGGCTTGTGGAGTATTATCTTTGGGAGTCCTGGGACCTGGCTGTGCTCTTTGGTGTCTTGGAATTCTGGTTTGTGACTTTGAATACTGAAACCTTGGGGGGAAAAGGTGGGGGGTCTTATTCTCTCCAGTGGTGGGTGTGCCAGCAAGAAGGCTGCTGTATTGTCTGGACATCAGGACTCTGCTGTAAAGTCTCATAACCTGCCTGTGGGGAAGAACAGGTTTTTCTCTGTGTTTCTTTTTCAAGCTATAAAGTACTTTTGCTTTTACCAGCGTGTCTGGCTGTTTTTTCCAGTTGGTGTTGAGGTCTGGGGGCACCCAGACAGAACAGTTGCCATAATGATTTAACCTTCAAAAACTAAGGCAGTAGATTCACCCTTACAGAGGTGGTCATTGAAGATATTCAGAAGATAGCAATAGTAATAACATTTAGACTTATATACCGCTTCACAGTGCAGTTTACAGAGAGTCAGCCTATTGCCCCCCAACAATCTGGGTCCTCATTTTATCCACCTCGGAAGGACGGAAGGCTGAGTCAACCTTGAGCCTACTGCTGGTAGCCGGTGATCAGCAGAAGTAGCTTGCAGTCCTTCTGTCAATTATTCTAACGAGAGAGTAGAACCCTTTCCCTAAATTGTAGTATTTGATTCAGATGATATTTAACTCTTGCATCTCATATTGTCTATCTCCCTCTGGTGAATATTTTATAAAATACCCTCTACAAATGCCAAGGCCTCATTGGTCTAAATTCAAAAAGGCAACATAAGTATTTCATGATCTCATCATCATCATCATCATCATCATTATTGAAAGGAAACCATAATTGTCTCCAGCAAGCCTCTGCATCGACAAGGCATCTTCAATAACAAAATTACATTAATTGCATAAGCTATTAAATATGATTGATGGCAAAATTAGAAGCTTGCCAACTCCTTCCTTACCACAAAAAGATATACAGTGCTTTCTTAAGTTGCTGTTCAGAAGTAGCATTGATGCCACGGAGATGAAAAAACAGAAATGTGAGCACAAGGACCCTCTCTGACTTATGACTGTATGTGAGTCATACATGGATGGTCCCGTCACTTATGGGAAGTCATCCAGTTTCTGTTATCACAGCTATGTTCTGTTTTATTATGGTTTCTATAAAAACCTTTCTATTTTAAGAAGGGATGACTCACACTTTTCGAACTTAGGAGCAAACCAGTGACCAGATTCATTCTTGCTACACTGGAGTCGCGTAGCCTGTTAGTCAAGGATCACAAATGGTCTCCCACCATTTCCCCAAATATCAGAACTCTAAGCCTGCTAGATTGGAATTTACCAGAAAGTAGAAACATAGAAACATAGAAGTCTGACGGTAGAAAAAGACCTCATGGTCCATCTAGTCTGCCCTTATACTATTTTCTGTATTTTATCTTTTCAGTTACTGTGAATTTACCAACCATGTCTGCTGGAAGTTTGTTCCAAGGATCTACTAATCTTTCAGTAAAATAATATTTTCTCATGTTGCTTTTAATCTTTTCCCCAACTAACTTCAGATTGTGTCCTCTTGTTCTTGTGTTCACTTTCCTATTAAAAACACTTCCCTCCTGGACCTTATTTAACCCTTTAACATATTTAAATGTTTCGATCATGTCCCCCCTTTTCCTTCTGTCCTCCAGACTATACAGATTGAGTTCATGAAGTCTTTCCTGATACGTTTTATGCTTAAGACCTTCCACCATTCTTGTAGTCCATCTTTGGACCTGTTCAATTTTGTCAATATCTTTTTGTAGGTGAGGTCTCCAGAACTGAACACAGTATTCCAAATGTGGTCTCACCAGCACTCTATATAGCGGGATCATGATCTCCCTCTTCCTGCTTGTTATACCTCTAGCTATGCAGCCGAGCATCCTACTTGCTTTCCCTAAGGCCTGACTGCACTGTTCACCCATTTTGAGGCTGTCAGAAATCGCTACCCCTAAATCCTTTTCTTCTGAAGTTTTTGCTAACACAGAACTGCCAGGATCCTGGAATGAATTTCTGGAGCTCCTACAGCATGGCCTAGAGCAGTGATGGCGAACTTATGTATTAACCCAGCTGCTGAAGTTGCCCTCTTTCAAAATGATGTAATCCACACTGCCAGTAATGGGCAGCCAAAATGTTTACTGCCGCACTTTGGGTGTGGCTTAATGGTCATGTGACTGGGTAGGAGTGGCTTGCCGCACTCTCCTTCCTGGGTCACCCCCCCCCCCGCCTCAGGCTGGCTAGCTAGGTGATAAGGTCCTGCCAGAAGCATAAATGCTGCCAGCGCCGCTTCCACCCACGCCTTCTGCTTGCACCTCAGGTGAGAGGTGGCCGCGTGAGGCTGGAGGGGAGCCGGGCAGGAGAGAGGGAAGCTTGTCCGAGGCCTGGGAGGAGGAAAGAGGAAAAAGGCAAGGAACACAGACGCAGTAGCAGCAGCAGCAGGGAAAAGAAGAAGAGCCCAGCCAAGACCAGTAATCCTTGAAGTGATAGCCGCCAATCAGCGCACGCATCTTCATTTCCGCCAGTGGAACTGTGTTCCACCCCGTCCTGCCTCCTCCCCTACCCCAGCATGCTGCCAATCCTCATCATAAATAGAATCCAACCATTCAGAGTGAGAAACAAAATAAGAAGTTCCATCAAGTTCTGAGAGCCTCAAGGAGCCCTCATTTCAACCGTGATACAAATATTCTCTTAAATATATACTGTAAGTACAAATGCTCAAATCTTACTGCTCATTTATTTTATTCCCAGCTGTTTCGCCCTCTTAATTGCTTCTCCATGTTGTGGGATTTTCTCCGCACGAGAGTTTAACAAATACAACCCTGCATGGAATATTATTAATATTGTCAGATTAATTCCATGTCTTTTAACACCCTCGGTCCCTCCTTTTCCTTTTTAACAGTACTCTATTAACTGCAAGTTTAATTAAAAGGCTAAATGAAAACATATTTGGAGAGTTTGTACATCTCTCCTTTAAATCATAACACTTTGTGAGATATTCTCATTAACTTGGCAGTGAATTTAACAGTAGCGTAGATCCTTTGCAAATGGCTGGATACTTCTGAATTAAATCTGCTACACTTTTTTGCACAAAAATTAGGGCAAATTTTTGTGCTTTATGTATGAATCAGCTAAGAAGAGATTGCATCATTCATTTTCAAAAAATATGTAATAGAAGAATTATTGTTTTATATATTTCCCCCTTTAGATAGGTAGTGTAATTACCTGCCAGAGTAATCTTACCAACAAGCAACTTGTCTTATTAATCTTGATGGAAGCAAGTCCGTTAGATTTCGTTTGGAGTAGCTGTTCATAAATCTGCTTTAACTGTGTGAAACCAGAATATCTCCGGGACCGCCTTCTGCCACACGAATCCCAGCGACCGGTTAGGTCCCACAGTGTTGGCCTTCTCCGGGTCCCGTCGACTAAACAATGTCATTTGGCGGGACCCAGGGGAAGAGCCTTCTCTGTGGTGGCCTCTGAAACCAACTCCCCCCAGAGATCAGAATTGCCCCCACCCTCCTCGCCTTTCGTAAACTTCTCAAAACCCACCTCTGCCGTCAGGCATGGGGGAATTGAAATATCTTCCCCAGGCCTATATAATTTATGTATGGTGTGTTGTGTGCATGTTTTTTAAATTATGGGTTTTTAACTTCGTATTATTAGATTTGTATTGTACATTGTTTCTATCACTGCTGTGAGCTGCCCCGAGTCTATGGAGAGGGGTGGCATACAAATTTAATAAATAAATAAAATAAATAAATAAATAAATTTGCGGACTATCCCTCTATGAGAGGTATGAAAATTAACCTTCATTCTATTAGATACATTGATCTACTTCACATTTTCATTTCGAAGTAAATCTCTTTTTTTATTCCCATGTTCTTCTGATTGACTACTTTTTTTTGGCAATTTGATCTGAACCTTTAATTTGGTTTGGAAGGTTCTTTCAATTCTGCAATTCAATTGCACAGTTTTACTATAATCGATGTCTACAAGCCAAAATCGAAATTCAGAATTCTTAAATTTGAACCTGTTGGATCTTTGGCTGTTGTGTCATCACTTTCTCCCTATGACTCAGACTTGCAATGAAGAAATGGCATTCAACTGATCATGGCTATAAAGATACATATAAACAGGAAGCGTGCTTTATATTCTATAATTGTATTCTGTTATTTAGCTGAGCTGAATGAACTATGTTTCTACTTCAAACCTCTGGGCGGTGATTGACAGAAGTTTGTGTTGCTGTGAATGAATGCAATAATATAAAGAATACAAAGAGCAGAGGGAGCAGGAATCAGATAATACAATAATCTTATTTACTTAGATTCTTGATCCAGAATGGCTGGACCAACCCAGTAATTGAATGATTTGAAGTACAGTATGCATGTTATGTCTGTCTCTCTTTCTCTTTCTCTTTTTCTTCTCCTATCCATGAATGAATGGATGAATTAATTAATTAATGGACAATTTGATCCAGGAATGCCCGGCTAAATAGATCCATATACACTGCTAAAAAAAATAAAGAGAACATTCAAATAATACATCCTAGATCTGAATGAATGAAATATTCTCATTGAATTCTTTGTTCTGTACAAAGTTGAATGTGCACAACAGCATGTGAAATTGATTGTCAATCAGTGTTGTTTCCTATCCTAAGGGGACAGTTTGATTTCACAGAAGTTTTATTTACTTGGAGTTATATTGTGTTGTTTAAGTGTTCCCTTTATTTTTTTGAGCAGTGTATATTAATTGATAGATTACAAGTAGGAAGTTGTAATTCTATACTATACACAATTTGGAGGACAACATAATATCTTTTAACACATTGTAAACTATCTGAAGAATTTTATGAAATGTTGCATAAAGATTCTAGATTAACATTCTACAGTGAGAGAAAGAGAATTTTACTTCTTTTACATAATATTAATTTTTCAATTCTTTTATTCGACGTGTTGCTTTGCATAGATTTTTCTTTATTTCTTTATTGCTCTTTTCTTTAGCCAATCATAAAATTTTGCCCATGTTTTATAGTAATCTGATTCTTCTTTTGGATAGACTGTCCATCTCCGCACAGTCTAGTATCTTTTTAATTATTATATTTTCTTCCGGTAGTTTATCTATTTTCCACTGTTGGGCATATACTATTCTGGCAGCTGTTAGTATATGTATAACTAGGCATCTTACCTCTTTTTCTATTTTTTTATTAAAAATACCCAATAAATATAATTCTGGTTTTTTTTCCAATTTCTTCATTTACTATTTCTTTTAACCAATTTGTTATTTTATTCCAAAACTTTTTTGCCTGTGTGCATGTCCACCATTGATGATAGAACGTGCCTCTTTCTTTTTTATACTTCCAGCATATTGGAGAGGTTTGGGGGAACATTTTTGATAGTCTTTCTGGCGATAGGTGCCACCTGTAAAACATTTTTAATTGGTTTTCCTTGAATGCAGTCAATTTTGTCATCCGCCAATTGTTAATCCATATTTTTTCCCATTTTTCTAATTCAATTGTGTAGCCAAAATTCATTCCCCAGCTTATCATAGTCTCTTTTACAATTTCCACTTCTGTATCATAACGAATCAAAAATTTATATATTTTACCGATTAATTTTTCATCATTTTTAACAGTGTCCAGTCCAACTTCTTTTGTTTCAAGAAGTGATATGTCCCAACCCCCATTCCTATTTCTACATCTAGTCTAGAAGTTACCTACTAATTAAAAATAAATAAATAAGCATGCACAACACCTACACATTTTCATCTTTTGATTTAATGATTATACTACTAGCTCTGAGGAAATATTCCTTTAGGTGGTAGAGTTCATTAAATGTGTAAGTTTTCTGAAACTGCATCTTATAAGATTTTTTTTTTTTAACAGTAGACTGGTGTGAAATGTGTTTTTATAATAGTCGCTCGCTGACAACATCTGAAGTGAAAATTCTTACATCTTTACACATTTCTAAGCCGGATCATCATTTCCTCCAAATTCCAGACATTTGTGTGAATCATGCCTATGGGGTACATATGTTAGAAATTAGTGTGCATGCACGCATACACACAAACACACACATTCCCACATCAAACCTCAGAAATGCATCGCATGTTCCACAGATACGGTTTGGGAGAAGACTTATGTTCAAAATTAATTATATAGATTTAATTTTGAACTTAGAAATCCTAAAACAAACGAAGCAAGGAGGGAAGAGAATTAAGATGGTTTGGAAACAAACGGTTACGGAAGAAATAAAGTGTAACTCTAAACCATTCTCTCTCATATCGTATTACTTCGCTGGCAGTTGTCTGTTGCTGAGGAATGGGACACAATGAAAGGAGATTTTCAATTCAGAATAGAGCTGGAAGGGATCTGGTGAGTCTTCTAATCCAATCCTCTGCTCAAGCAGGAGATCCTGTATCATTTCAGACAAATTGTCACCCAAACTTGTCCAGTCAACGAAGCAGTGGAAGTGATGTGCCGGTGTCTGGAGGCTGTTGGGGCCTGGATGGGTGTCAACAGACTCAAACTCAACCCTGATAAGACAGAGTGGCTGTGGGTTTTGCCTCCCAAGGACAATTCCATCTGCCCGTCCATCACCCGGGGGGGGGGGACTACTGACCCCCTCAGAGAGGGTCCGTAACTTGGGTGTCCTCCTCGATCCACAGCTCACATTAGAGAAACATCTTTCGGCTGTGGCGAGAGGGGACGTTTGCCCAGGTTCGCCTGGTGCACCAGTTGCGGCCCTATTTGGACCGGGAGTCACTGCTCACAGTCACTCATGCCCTCATCACCTCGAGGCTCGACTACTGTAACGCTCTCTACATGGGGCTACCTTTGAAAAGTGTTCGGAAACTTCAGGTCGTGCAGAATGCAGCTCCGAGAGCAATCATGGGCTTTCCCAAAAATGCCCATGTTACACCATCACTCTGCAGTCTGCATTGGTTGCTGATCAGTTTCCGGTCACAATTCAAAGTGTTGGTCATGACCTATAAAGCCCTTCATGGCACCGGACCAGACTATCTCAGGGACCGCCTTCTGCTGCACGAATCCCAGCAACCAGTTAGCTCCCACAGAGTGGGTCTTATCCGGGTCCCATCAACTAAACAATGTCGCTTGGCGGGACCCAGGAAAAGAGCCTTCTCTGTGGCGGCCCCAACCCTCTGGAACCAACTCCCCCCAGAGGTTAGAATTGCTCCCACCCTCCTTGCCTTTTGTAAGCTTCTTAAAACCCACCTCTGCCACCAGGCATGGGGGAATTGAGATACTCTTTCCCCCTAGGCCTTTACAATTTTATGCATGGTATGTCTGTATGTATGTTTGGTTTTACAATAAGGGTTTTTAACTGTTTATATTGGATTGTCATATGCTGTTTACTACTGTTGTTAGCCACCCCGAGTGTACGGAGAGGGGCAGCATACAAATCCAATCCAATCCAATCCAATCAAACATTCCTTAACAAATCTGCAGTGGTGAAGCACCCATCCCTTCTGGAGGCAAGTCGTTCCACTGGTTAATTGTTCCGTTTTAGGAAATTTCTTGTTAATTCCAGGTTGCTTTTCTCTCTTTGATTAGTTTCCATCCATTGTTTCTTGTCTTGCCTTCTCGTGTTTTGGATAAATAAGTTGACAGCCCCTCAAATACTGGAATACTGCTATCATGTCACTGCTAGTCCTTTTTTTATCTAGACTAGATGTACACAAATCCTGCAACCATTCTTCATAGATTTTAGTCTCCAGGTCTTGGTTGCTCTTTCTGTGCACTTGTTCTAAAGTCTCGGCATCTTTGTAACGTGGTGATGAAAACTGGATGCAGTATTCCAGGTCTGGCCTTACTAAGGTTTTATAAAGGGGTACTTTATTTAAATCTACCATCTTCATCTTTATCTTGTCCACGTCCCCTGTAGAATCTCCAAGAAAAGGCCTCTTCGTGTTTGCCTTCTCAAAGCCAGAAACTAATCCAAGGATTTCATTTTTAAACGAAAATCCACCAAACTTTACGCACAGTTCTGAAAATGACCATCTGTAAAATTTGGCAATTTACGAACTATTTACAAAGGACTTGTGTTTGGCAATGTAGCAATGTAGCACTAACTACATTCAGTAAAATTAATTTATACAAGGACTGCGTTGTTATAATGCAATATTTATATTAGAAATAAAAATGTTTTCCAGGAGGAAATACAAAGTCTTACAAAATATCATTGTAGACTATTGAGGCTCTACTTATATAAATTTCTCTTTGTACTTTATATTTTGATAAACTAATAAAATGTATATGTATATGTATATGTGTATGTATGTATGTATGTATGTATGTATGTATGTATGTATGTATGTATGTATATGCATATTATATGATCAGAGACTAGAAACCAAGACTTATGAAGAGAGACTGCAGGAACTGGGCATGGATAGCCTAGAGAAAAGGAGGGCCAGAGCAGACATGATGGCAGCCTACAGGTATACGAGGGGTTGCCACAGAGAGGAAGGGATCACTTTATTCTCCAGGGCACCAGAGGGCCGGACGAGGAACAATGTCTGGAAGCTGATCAAGGAGAGATTCAACCTGGAAATAAGGAAGAACTTCCTGATGGTCAGAACGATCAACCAGTGGAACAACCTACCAGCGGACATTGTGAACTCCAGTACTCTGGACATTTTAAAGAGGAAATTGGACTGCCATTTGGCTGGGATGCTATAGGGTTCCTGCTTAGGCAGGGGGTTGGACTTGATGACCCGCATGGTCCCTTCCAACTCTAACAATAAATAAATAAATAAATAAATGAATGAATGAATGAATGAATAAATATGTATATGTATATATGAAGTTCTACAGCAGAACTGCGGACTTCAACTACCAGACCGCTTCAGCTAAGGTACGTCCAATCTTGGTAACTTTGTATGGTATGTACAGTACTTCAATTCCCAGAATTCCCCAGCCAACATTAAGGTTTGTGTACTTCAATTCCCCAAATTCTCCAGTCAACATAGCTGGCTCAGGAATTCTAGGAGTTGAAGTCCACCAGTCTTAAGAACCTAAGAAGAGCCCTACTGAATCAGGCCAAAGCCCATCATCGAGTCCAGCATTCTGTGTTACACAGTGGACCATCAATTGTACATGGGGATTTTGAGCAGAAAGAGGAGACAACCCCCCTCCTTGTTGACCCCCAACAAATGGTACTGTTGACCCCCAACAAATGGTACTCAATGGAATCCTGCCTGCCTCAACCAACATAGAGGCAGCACTTGGACATCCGTTTCAATAACTACCGATACACTTGGCATCCATGAATCTGTCTAATCCTGCCTTGAAGCTCTCCAGGCTGACAGCTGCCATGACCTCTTCTGGAAGGGAATTCCATCAATCAAGGACCCTCTGGGTGAAGAAATATTTCCCTTTATTTGTCCTCGCTTTCTTACCTATGAGCTTTAGGGAGTGCCCCCTGGTCCTAGTATTGTCTGCTAGAGAAAATATTTTTTCTCTAGCCACCTTTTCTATCCCATGCGTGATTTTATACACTTCGGTCAAGTCACCCCTTAAATGCTGTCTTTCAAGGCTGAAGAGACCAAGGCGTTGCAACCTGGTTTCATAAGGGAGATGCTCCTTGCCGACCTATTTTCGAATCCCTTCCAACTACCACTGGTGACGTTACCTAGGTGGGTGATGAAACATCTGTAAGAAACCAACGATCCTCTGGGTGAAGAAATATTTCCCTTTATTTGTCCTTGCTTTCTTACCTATGAGCTTTAGGGAGGGCCCCCTCATCCTATTGTAAATGATTTAGCTTTATGGTAAATGATTTAGCTTTACTAGATAAATGGTCAAAGCAATGGAAACTGCAGTTTAATGTTTCCAAATGTAAAATAATGCACTTGGGGAAAAGGAATCCTCAATCTGAGTATTGTATTGGCAGTTCTGTGTTAGCAAACACTTCAGAAGAAAAGGATTTAGGGGTAGTGATTTCTGACAGTCTCAAAATGGGTGAACAGTGCAGTCAGGCAGTAGGGAAAGCAAGTAGGATTCTTGGCTGCATAGCTAGAGGTATAACAAGCAGGAAGAAGGAGATTATGATTCTGCTATATAGAATGCTGGTGAGACCACATTTGGAATACTGTGTTCAGTTCTGGAGACCTCACCTACAAAAAGATATTGACAAAATTGAACGGGTCCAAAGACGGGCTACAAGAATGGTGGAAGGTCTTAAACATAAAACATATCAGGAAAGACTTCATGAACACAATCTGTATAGTCTGGAGGACAGAAGGAAAAGGGGGGACATGATTGAAACATTTAAATATATTAAATATATTTAAATATATTAAATATATTAAATAAGGTCCAGGAGGGAAGTGTTTTTAATAGGAAAGTGAACACAAGAACAAGGGGACACAATCTGAAGTTAGTTGGGGGAAAGATCAAAAGCAACATGAGAAAATATTATTTTACTGAAAGAGTAGTAGATCCTTGGAACAAACTTCCAGCAGACGTGGTAGATAAATCCACAGTAACTGAATTTAAACATGCCTGGGATAAGCGTATATCCATCCTAAGATAAAATACAGAAAATAGTATAAGGGCAGACTAGATGGACCATGAGGTCTTTTTCTGCCGTCAGACTTCTATGTTTCTATTATTGTTCTCTATCCACCTTTTCATGTGAAGTGGCCAACGTTAAACCTGAGCCCACCTATAGACAAAACAACAACCACACACCTTTTGCGGATGTGTATTTTCACAATGAAACTTTTCCCCTCCTAGCAGGACCACCTCTTAGATCATGAAATATGATTGGCATAATATTATAGGAACTGTAGCGGCTGACTGCCCTTTGATTAATTGTTCAGCAGTTTGCCGAGCCCTGCTATGAAAGCTCCAGAGAATAAGCATAAAGCATGCTTAATAATTGCATAATTATGACATCTGTTACTCTGCAGCACCTCTTAGTGGGAAATTAACTGAAGAAATAGCAGGTTCAAAGATGTGTTAACACTCCGATAGCATATTTAATTGAAATATGAAGGGTGAGGGGATGTGTAATGGAGATTAAATTAAGTGCTCAGATAATCATCTGACGTGCATTTAATTGAGTCGCTCTCCTCAAGGCTGAAGAAGATCCTATTGAAGGCAAGGGGATGAGATAGTAAGCTGGAGACATATCTAATATTTCTTTTCATTCCCATTCGAATCAAAGTCATTTTTATAGACACAAAGTATGTGAAATTGCAGCTGATGGTTCTTTAGCTGCAGTCAGCCTTCATATACATCAAGTTCTATCCCAAGAATCTAGAACAGTGAACCTTTCCCCCCACAGGTGCCAAAAGAGCATGAGTGCACGCTATCGTGCATGCACAAGTGCCCACATCCAAAATTCAACGATCATCACCGTTCAAGTGAACTGTTAAGTCCTCGACTTACAACCTTACCAGTGTTGCTCTCTGGGGTGACAATTTGCTTCGCATTTCCTGTGCTCTCCTTCATGGGTCACCCCCCCCCCCCATCTCAGGCTGGGTAGCTAGGTGAATGGGTGCTGCCAGAAGCATAAATGCTGCCAGTGCCGCTTCCGCCCAAGGCTTCTGCTTGTACCTCAGGAGGGAGGTGGCCGTGTGAGGCTGGAAGGGATCCAGACAGGAGAGAGGGAAGCTCGTCCGAGGCCAGGAAGGAGGAAAGAGGAAAAAAGCAAGGAGTGCAGACTCAACAGCAGTAGCAGGGGGAAAAAGGAGAGTTGACCCGAGACCAGTAATCCAGGAAGTGACAGGCGCCGATCAGCTGGAGCTGCGCATGCATCTTCATTTCCACAGTTGGAACTGCATTCTACCCCGTCCTGCTTGCTGACTGTTCTGGTTTCTGGTAGAAATTTAGTAATTACAAATAACTCTTATTAAATGCATCATTTCATGAATAAAGCAACTCCGTTTATTTCTCTGCTCTCCTGTACTTCAACACATTCCATACAGCACTCGGTCCGTTATCTCTCTCTTAGCCGCATTTCTCACATTCCTTTTCCTGCTTCACTTAAACAAGATTTATTTTCCTAACCACATAACTTTGATAAAACAGCAGCACTGACTGAATACAATACAAAATACTTTGGCTTACTTTAGCATGGCAAAAAACCCACATCCATTATTCTTTTCGGCAACGTTGAAATTCCACCCTTCTTCTCCACTGACCCCTTGATGTGCCAAATACATCACTACAATATTTAACCCATTCCTCTCCTTAATATCTTCTTCCAGACCTCTGCTCTCAACGTTTCTAGACCCTCCTGAATTTAGGGTTAACCCAGCGAGCGTCTGATTCTCCCTCACTAGATCCTGAACTCATAGCCCCATCCTGTGGCTGGCCTCCCACCTGTTCTACTACCTGTAACCCCGGGCACCCCGCTACTTCATAAACATTATCTGAATACGAGTTCTCAATCTCTTCATCATCCTCCAACCGATCAGGAGTATGTACAACACTGACTACCCCTTCCTGTTTCCCAACTTCTGGTAGGCTCGTGTTTTGCTCTCCCCAGACTCCAAAGACTTCCCTGGAGCCAGGGGAGATTAGAAATGCCCTCCCCCTTCCTCCCGGAGGCTCTCTGGAAGCCAAAAACGCCCTCCCAGAACCTCTGTGTTAGCCAAAAAATCAGCTGGCCAGCACACATACACATTGGAGCTGAGCTAGGGCAACAGCTCATGTGCCAGCAGGTATGGCCACCTGTGAATTGAAACATGCCTGGGATAAACATATATCCATCCTAAGATAAAATACAGGAAATACTATAAGGGCAGGCTAGATGGACCATGAGGTCTTTTTCTGCTGTCAATCTTCTACGTTTCTATGTTTCACAAAGCAATAAGCCACGAGGTCTATTTTCAAAAGTGATTCCTCCCATAATTTTTGCCTGTCATTTATCATTGATTAGAGTTTAAACATCAGTCTTACGTACTCCTGGAATCTGAATTTTTTTAAATTAGGATGTCACTATTATGCAGATATGCCAAATGTTAAATTGATTTTGGGGACCTTTTGAAATAATAGCATTGCTGCTGTAAAATGAAAGCCATAATAGATTATTGATATGTATGGGCTTTGGACCAAGGGCACTTCCCAATGTCAACATTTCCAATATCTGATATTTTATGCAAAGAGACATTCATAATTAGGCTTATATTAAAAGTTGGTGCATATTGACTCCATTTTATTAATGACAATAACATAGCATTGATTGTCCTTGAAATATAACTATGAGCAATAGTGACTATTGCTAAATTGCTAATATATTTAAACATGAAGTAGAGGCGATGTCAAGAAGGGATTACAGTATTCAGATGCGTGGGATCCTTTGCAACGAATTAACTAAACTCAATTTAGCTATTTCCTCTTATGTAATTTCTGCATTCATTTGTGTATCTTCCTCATTCACTTTTTTCCCAACATTAATGATGCCAACATAGCCGCCCCGAGTCTACGGAGAAGGGCGGCATACAAATCTAATAAATAAATAAAATAAATAAATAAACATTCACCTGTTCTTCTTTATAAAGATCTTCATAGTAGTTCCTCATAATTTTCTCCAACTGATCTTTACCATATCTCAACTTCCCACTGGAGTCAATGCCATTATACAGGATTTTTCTTTTCTCTTCTTTAAATACCTTACCATTGTTAGACCTCGTCTTCATCAGGAACTTTGCAGCATCCACATACCATTTGTTTCATTGATTTTGTCCCCCATCCCATAATTCTTGGTCTGACTACCATTCTCATATTATTCCATTGTAACTCATCAAACATTTTCAATTCCACTCCCTTCCTCTCGTAACTCTCAGTTGCTCTTGTATCAAATCTATTTCCCTTAGCTTAGCCTCCCTTTCTCTCCCCCATCTCTTCCTATTATCAGCTTTCAAGATTATGTGATGTCCCCTCATAACTGTCTTACATGCATCCCATACAATCAGGGGTGGGCAGAAGGCAGGATGAGGTGGAACGCAGTTCCACCGGCAGAAATGAAGATGCGTACGCAGCTCTAGCTGATTGGCGGCTGTCACATCCTGGATTACTGGTCTCGGCTTGGCTCTCCTTTCCCCCCTCTGCTGCTATTGCTGTGTCTGCGCTCCTTGCTTTTTTCCTCTTTCCTCCTTCCTGGCCTCGAACGAGCTTCCCTCTCTCCTGCCCAGCCACCTCCCACCTGAGGCGCAAGCAGAAGGTGTGGGTGGAAGTGGCACTAGCAGCATTTATGCTTCTGGCAGCACCCATTCACCTAGCTACCCAGCCTGAGGTGGGGGGGCAACCCAGGAAGGAGAACACGGAAAACGTGAAGCAAATTGTCACCCCAGAGAGCAACACTGGTAAGATTGTAAGTCGAGGACTTAACAGTTCACTTGAACGATGATGATCGTTCAAGCCACTCCCACCTGGTCACATGGCCGGCAAGCCGCTCCTACCCAGTCACATGACCATTGAGCCACACCCACAAAATAAGCCACACCCACAGTGTGGCAGTAAAAATTTTGGCTGCACATTACTGCATACAATTGATTGCTTAGTATGGGTCTAATGAGAAGGGTGGCATAAAAAATCAAATAAATAAATAAATGATGCACATACTTGGTACATCCAATAGTAAAGAAGCATTTGTCCTTTAGAATGTAGGCTACGACGCAAGGTGATGATGTCATTGCTATGCGTCCCGATTTAACTAATATCATAAATAGATTTATACTTCATTTAATCACTGCTTATCAGAAGCAGGGATGGCAGCCAGCCGGAAGCCTCTTGGCTCCCAATAAATGCTTCTGAGCTGACCTATTTCTACACAACAGAGCCTTTTGTGTGTATCCCACAATGAAAGCAGCAAGGACATTTCATTTTTTAAGCGGGCAGCTTTTCATTTGTCTGCTGTTTATTCTCCTCCCAACCCTATCCCAAAGAGGCAAAACCTTTATGATTGACATTCAGGTGTTTGTATTCCTGCCTGCGATAACATTCTCTCATTTCATCAAGTCACTATTGGTTTTCTAGACTGCAACACTTATAAACCAAAACTTAACTATCATCGTTTGAGAAACCCCACACTCTTCTGGTATTGAGGATGTTGCTTAGTTGGGTAATGAAATGTCTTTAAAAAGGAACAAACACAACCCATCCAGCCTCGGAAAGCACCATGAACTTCATAGTCCTCCCCCTTCTCTCCACAAACCCCAATACCCTGATGTTACCTAGTTTCCTGCAAGAAAACCAACCAAGCTCAGAGATGAGTCCTCAGTTCAATCCTGAACTATAAATCTATCTATCTATCTATCTATCTATCTATCTATCTATCTATCTATCTATCTATCTATCTATCTATCTATCATCTATCTACTTATTATTTATTTTGTCCAATACACAATAATACACAATGATGGTTATAGAGGATATAGTAGAGAAGATATAGGAGATATAGGAGACACTATAGGACAGGGGACGGAAGGCACTCTAGTGCGCTTATGTACGCCAGTTACTGAGCTCTTAGGAATCTGGAGATGTCAACCGTGGACAATCTAAGGGTAAAGTGTCGGGGGTTAGGGGAGGATACTACAGAGTCCGGTAATGAGTTCCACGCTTCAACAACCTGATTATTAAAGTCGTATTTTTTAGTCAAGTTTGGAGCGGTTAATATTAAGCTTGAATCTGTTGTGTGCTCTTGTGTTCTTGTGGTTGAAGCTGAAGTAGTCTTTGACAGGCAGGACATTGCAGCATATGATCTTGTGGGCAATACTTAGATCGTGTTTAAGGCGTCGTAGTTCTAAGCTTTGTAGACCCAGGATTGTAAGTCTAGTTTCGTAGGGTATTCTGTTATGGTTAGAGGAGTGGAGGGCTGTTCTGGTGAAGTATTTTTGGACATTTTCAAGGGTGTTAATGTCCGAGATGCGGTATGGGTTCCAAACAGATGAGCTGTATTCTATGATGGGTCTGGCCAAAGTTTTGTAAGCTCTGGTAAGTAGTGTGAGATTTCCAGAGCAGAAGCTACGTAGGATTAGATTAACAACTCTTGAGGCCTTCTCCGCGATGTTGTTGCAGTGGGCTTTGGCACTTAGGTCTTTAGTTATTAGTATTCCGAGGTCCTTGACCGAGTGGGGATTATCTGTGATAACTTGTTTATTCAGTTTGTATTTGAAGTTCTGATTCTTTTGGCCGATGTTCTACACATGTTCTTCAATTGGTGAAATTGGTTTCTGCGACCAGGGCTTAACTGAAAGGGAAGTAAAGTTGACAGTTTGTGAGGGAGAGTTGAAAAAATAGTCCAGATGCTCTTTCATCCTGTCATATAACTTATTTGGGAGGAACAGGAGAAAGCAGATGGATAAAACTACAACCCTGGTGTGATAATATATACCTCACCGTTGTAGCTTTGAGAATAAATAAGCTTACCCATTAATATGACACCAGGAGAAATTAACAAGATACCTCACTTAAAAAGAAAACCCAACTTCCCTCTTTTATTCCTTTTCTTACTCCTAACCTTCAATAAAAAATTATTTTCAAAATCCTTTTGAGTGTTTTGAAATCACAATTGCCATTTCATAAAGAATCGGGGGAGTTTGTCATCCTCTTAAATTATATTGATAAATGTTTCATCAATTTGTATAAAAATGCTTTTTTCCCCTCGGTTAATTTTTTTTTATTATTAACTTCCAAGTATTCACTTATAATTCCCTCCATTCAAAGAACACAATGACAGAAATTAATAATTCATGGCTTCCTTTTGTCACGAAATGCAAAAAATAGAATATTCCTTCCATGAACCTTGCCTTAAAAAATGGATCATATTTCTCTGGAAAAGATGGCTTTGGAAAGTAAAGATGGTGTAGAAGTTTTGTTCGTTGGTTTGTTTGTTTTTTAAGGTGAGCAATTGTACAAATAGTCCTTTACTATGTCCACAATTGAGCCAAAATTAGGAGTCCGGAAACTAAAACATGTAAAGAATGTTTAGTTTAATAAAAAGAAGGACTAAGGGTGACATGATAGTAGTGTTCCAATATTTGAGGGGTTGCCACAAAAAAGAGAGAATCATTACTCTCCCAAGCAGTGTTTCCCAACCTTGGCAACTTGAAGATATTTGGACTTCAATTCCAGAATTCCCCAGCCAGCGAATGCATTCGCCAGACTAATCCTTGAATACAGCTCATCTGTCTGGAACCCACACTGCATTTCGGACATAAACACTCATAGAAACATAGAAACTTAGAAGACTGATGGCAGAAAAAGACCTCATGGTCCATCTAGTCTGCCCTTATACTATTTCCTGTATTTTATCTTACAATGGATATATGTTTATCCCAGGCATGTTTAAATTCAGTTACTGTGGATTTACCAACCACGTCTGCTGGAAGTTTGTTCCAAGGATCTACGACTCTTTCAGTCAAATAATATTTTCTAACGTTGCTTTTGATCTTTCCCCCAACTAACTTCAGATTGTGTCCTCTTGTTCTTGTGTTCACTTTCCTATTAAAAACACTTCCCTCCTGAACCTTATTTAACCCTTTAACATATTTAAATGTTTCGATCATGTCCCCCCTTTTCCTTCTGTCCTCCAGACTATACAGATTGAGTTCATTAAGTCTTTCCTGATACGTTTTATGCTTAAGACCTTCCACCATTCTTGTAGCCCGTCTTTGGACCCGTTCAATTTTGTCAATATCTTTTTGTAGGTGAGGTCTCCAGAACTGAACACAGTATTACAAATGGGGTCTCACCAGCGCTCTATACAGCAGGATCACAATCTCCCTCTTCCTGCTTGTTATACCTCTAGCTATGCAGCCAAGCATCCTACTTGCTTTTCCTACTGCCCAACCACACTGCTCACCCATTTTGAGACTGTCAGAAATCACTACCCCTAAATCCTTCTCTTCTGAAATTTTTGCTGACACAGAACTATTTATTTTATTTGTTTTGTCAAGTACGTATTGCTGGTATGCAAAGATATAATAATATTTATATACATGATACTAGTAAAAGAGAAAACTCTCCCGGTGAAATCCATAGCACTCAAAAGCGTTTCATCATAGCTGGATCAAGCCCACCAACTTGAGAAGATGGCTCTTCGTGGATTCTGGGTGGCTAAGTCCAACCTACCAGTAAACACACAAACAAACAAACAAACAAACAAAAACAACAGACCTCCAAGGGGCAGTTGTTTTAAGGAAATAATTGTTCAGGAAGTTGGGTTTTTACTGAAGCCAAATTTAAGTGCTCGGGAACAGGAAACCATTTAGCATGTATGTTAGATGTTCCTAATGACTAGTTAACTAGAAACAGCTTCATGCTGAGCCCCCAAGCAATTACAAAGGACTTTCTTTCAGACATCATTAAAATATTTACTGCCAAATGGATGGAGGATTTTTGACACTGCTGTCACAAGATTTACACACGTGTCGCATTCCCCACCCTGCTTTGATTTTCGATAGGAGAAAATGGGAAACTGAAAACGACAATTTCTTTCCACTCCTTCTGGTAGGTCTTGGCGGACAGAGACAGTCTCAGTTTTGAATTCTACGCTGGTCCAATGAAACCTTTTTTATGTGGCCCTAACATCTTGTTAAAAATAGCTTTTACAAGCATACAATGGGATTGTGCCGTGACAATGACTAAGCAGAGGTGGTTCTAAGGATCCTGGGGAACATTTTAAGAGAAGCTAAGTATGTTTTATGAGTTTAGCGAACTGTTCTATGTATGCTGGCTAGAAACATAGAAACATAGAAGACTGACGGCAGAAAAAGACCTCATGGTCCATCTAGTCTGCCCTTATACTATTTCTTACAATGGATAGATGTTTATCCCAGGCATGTTTAAATTCAGTTACTGTGGATTTACCAACCACGTCTGCTGGAAGTTTCTTCCAAGCATCTACTACTCTTTCAGTAAAATAATATTTTCTCATGTTGCTTTTGATCTTTCCCCCAACTAACTTCAGATTGATTCAGGGTAATTATTTAAAATTCTTTACAAACATTTCACAGCTTCTTGGAAGTTTTTTGGCATATTTTTTTGCTCTGGTCTATCTGAATATTGTCCATTCTAGCTCAGTTTTATCAAGAAAACTTGCATTATTTTTCATTTCAAAAATAATTTTTTGCAGAATTTTTAAAAACAATCTGATTTGAATTGGCTTGTGGCTATGTTTATGTATCTATTCTGCATAAATTATATAGGATATAGAGATAGATAGATAGATAGATAGATAGATAGATAGATAGATAGATAGATGGATGGATGGATGGATGGATGGATGGATGGATGGACGGAGGGAGGGAGGGAGGGAGGGATGGAGGGAGGGATGGAGGGATGGAGGGATGGAGGGATGGAGGGATGGATGGATGGAGGGAGGGATGGATGGATAGACAGACAGACAGACAGACAGACAGACAGATAGATAGATAGATGATTGATAGAGATAGAGATAGACAGATGATAGATGATAGAGACATATATAATTAGATAGCTAGATAGCTAGATAGCTAGATAGCTAGATAGCTAGATAGCTAGATAGCTAGATAGCTAGATAGCTAGATAGCTAGATAGCTAGATAGCTAGATAGCTAGATAGCTAGCTAGATAGATAGATAGATAGCTAGATAGATAGATAGATAGATAGATAGATAGATAGATAGATAGATGATAGATAGATAGATAGATAGATAGATAGATAGATAGATGATAGATAGATAGATAGATAGATAGATAGATAGATAGATAGATAGATAGATAGATAGATAGATAGATATGGATAGATGGATGGATGGATGGATGGATAGGAGGGAGGGTGGTTGGGTGGTTAGGTAGGTAGGTAGGTAGGCAGGCAGGCAGGCAGGCAGGCAGGCAGGCAGGCAGGCAGGCAGATGGGATTATTTATTTGTGAAGTTTTTTGCCACTTATCCAACAAGTCTGGTTATGACTAATAGACGAAGGATAGACAGACAAATAGGCAGATGGTTGGATGGATGGACAGGGATGGAGAGAGAAAGAGATAGAGAAAATAAAATTGACAGATAATTGATAAATCTCATATTGGAACAGGAAACTGGGTCAAGATGTCATATTTCCTACCTCTCTAAGTATTTTAGCAAACTTATATTTTATTAACGAAAGAAACTCAGCCAAGTTCCAGGGCCTTGAAACACCCACAAGGTAAAAGCAGATTAAGCCTTATTTCTTTTATGGCTAATATGATGAAGAAGAAAAAATCTTATCCAAGAGGGACAAAACAGAAACTTCAAACATCCTGATTTTTTTCTCTCCCTGTTTTCAGAACTGTGGATGCTCCTATACAGATAAAGACCATCTGCAAAATTTGGACTCAGATCAAAGTCCGGCCAGTGTCTCTCTCCCACAGAATGGAGGATTCTCCCGCTCTCTCGGTGAAGTTTAGCAAAACATACATGTGTCAAGGTTAAAGAGAAATCAGCAGGCCTCGGAGAAGCCAAGACTTATTTCTCCTGCATTTGCTGCAGAAAAATACTGAGATTATTCCCAGTAACGGGTGATAAAAATGCGATAGGGAAACACTGGAATTCATTAGTACAGGTAGACAGATGGTCACAATTCAGCCTAGATTTTCTGTGACTAAGCCAGACAGGTGTTAAGTCAGTTTGGCCCCGTTTTACGTTCTTTCCTGCTGCAGTTTTAAGTAAATCACCGTGGTTGTTAAGTTAGCAACACAGTGGGGTTGGGGTTTTTTTTTTACGTGAATCTGACTTCCCCCGTTGACTGTGCTGGTCAGAAGGTCCCACAAGTGGATCAGAGGTCCCTGGGAAAATGCAGCCGTTATAAATAGGGGTCAGTTGCTAAGCAGGCAAAGTTTGGTCATGTGATCATGAGGATGTTGAAACGGTTGTGAGAAAAATAGTCATAAGTCACTTTTATAGATCATCTTCTATCATCTATCTATCATCTCTATATATCTATCTATCATCTATCATCTACTATGTATCATATTTCATCTATCATCTATCAATCTCTTTTTCTCTCTCTCTCTCATCTATCATCTATGTATCATCTATCTATCTATCTATCTATCTATCTATCTATCTCATCTATCTATCATCTATCATCTACCTACCTACCTACCTATCATCTATCTATCTATCTATCTATCTATCTATCTATCTATCTATCTATCTGTCATCTATCTATCTATCTATCTGTCATCTATCTATCTATCTATCTATCTATCTATCTATCTATCTATCATCTGTCTGTCTGTCATCTATCTATCTATCTATCTATCTATCTATCTATCTATCTATCTATCTATCTATCTTGTATCATCTATGTATCATCTTTCATCGATCATCTATCAATCTCTCCCTCTCTCTCTCTCATCTATCATCTGTCTATCTATCTATCTATCTATCTATCTATCTATCTATCTATCTATCTATCTCTACTTACCTACCTACCTACCTACCTACCTACATACATACATACATACATACATACATACATACACAAAAACATTTTTGTTATATGAGTACACCTGTGTCCCCAAGTCATCCTTAGCACCCGCTCCAGACCTCGTCTATAATTAAAGCAAGACAACAACGTTGAAAAGGTATTTTTTCAACCCAGAACAAATGATAAGGCATGCTTCTAATTCCGTCTACAATTTTATTTGCTTATTGTAAAAAAAGGAGGGGGGGAAAAAATCAAAAGTTAGTATTGATTGCACTTAAGCTGACGGTGGGATTATATCTCAAGCAAATATTCACCTTTGGGTCTTTTATGCCCGTTTCTCAGTAGCCTGGGAAAGGAAAGGAAAGCACAGGTGAGCGACTGCTTGGATTTCATCAATTCATTGAAAACGATGGAAAAGCATACTTGGTAGAAAATAGATTTGCGTAAAAAGAATTGTGTATGAAATATGAACTTCTAATTTTAAGGCGTGGGGGAGAAATGAGGTGTTGCCTTAGTTGAATACCTTTTGTTCACTGGCTGCTTTTTTTAAAAAAAAAAATAATGCCCTGAGATATTTGCAAATTGTTTTATTTGATCAGGGTGTGATCATTCCATTGAAGATTATATTAGAAAGATGCTGCATATTTCAGAAATAGCCAAGGTGGATATACAGAATAAAAAGGGGCAAGTCTTATCAAATGAAATTCAATGTAGAGAAAAGTAAAATTTTACACTTAGACAAGAAAAGCCAAAGGTACACATATAGACTGGGTGAAACTAGGCTTAATGGTAGTAACTGGACAATCAGTTAAATTTGAGCCAATAGTGTAAGGTGGCAGCCAAAAAAAAAATGCAAAAAGCTAAGTTGCATTAACAGAGGGATACAATCTAGATCAAGTGAGTACTCAGAAGAGTGAGGTCGGGTGGCAGGAAAAGCAAGTAGAATGCTTGGCTGCATAGCTAGAGGTATAACAAGCAGGAAGAGGGAAATTGTGATCTCGCTATATAGAGTGCTGGTGAGACCACATTTGGAATACTCTGTCCAGTTCTGGAGACCTCACCTACAAAAAGATATTGACAAAATTGAATGGGTCCAAAGACGGGCTACAAGAATGGTGGAAGGTCTTAAGCATAAAACGTATCAGGAAAGACTTAAGGAATGTTTATTTTTACGTGAAAGGACCGCCCTTTGCTTGCAGCGCCACTGCGGCGTCCTTTTTCATAAAAATAACAATGTTTATTTTTACATGAAGACCTCCCTTTGAAGGAGTTGGGGAATCCCTCCCATGAAGAGATTCCGGGGATGTAACCTTGACGTCACTGGCAGGTTGCTAAGGACGCCAAGGTGATCACTTCCTGGATTCCATGGAATCCAGGAAGTGATCACCTTGGCGTCCTTAGCAACCTGCTGGTGACGTCAAAGCTCCAAATGCCAAACGTGACCCCGAACTTTGCCTGAAGTTTCAAAAAATTTCAGGTTTGTGTTCGGCATACCAAACACCGCAAAATTCGGTACGGACCCGAATTGTGCGGGTTCGGTTCGCCCATCGCTGGTAGCAGATCCTTGGAACAAACTTCCAGCAGACGTGGTTGGTAAATCCACAGTAACTGAATTTAAACATGCCTGGGATAAACATATATCCATCCTAAGATAGAATACAAAAAATAGTATAAGGGCAGACTAAATGGACCATGAGGTCTTTTTCTGGGTGGTAAACAGGAGGTGGATATATTAGAATGTGGTAAACTATTTCTCAACAAAGTAGCTTTAAGTTTAAAAAGCAGAAACAAGCTAGATTTTTTTTAAAAAAAATCTCTTTTTCTCTGTTCTTAGGTCATGAGTCAACACCTGTAATTATGCCAACTCTCAAGTGTCATCTTTGATGTGATAGTTATGGTCTCTAGCACAACAGAAAGGCCTACATAGTGATTCTGTGTCTCGGATTATTTTTTTTCTCTTTTCTCTTTTTTTCTTTCTTTTCTCCCCTTTCCAGAGGCATTTTTTTTTTAAAAAAAGAGCATGATTTACAACTCAATGAGCCTCTCAATGCAGCCAGAAAAATGACAAACAATAAATATATGGAGCATTACGTTAACAGCCTGAGAACAATAGCTTGTCAGTTATGACTCGATAGTGGTACGTTTTAATTTTGTCTTTCGGTTTTTTTAAAATAAAATAAAATAAAAATTCCTGGCACGCATGTCTTGTTTGAACACAAGCGTTGAAGTCAAGTGTGTCATCCAAGCATAGAGTTTATAATGCCCTGTATTTTTGGTCCTTTTCATCAAACATCATCTCTATGGTAACAATTATTGCCCCAGAAATTATTTTCAGAATGGCGTATTATTGAATGCAGATTTTGGGTAAAGAGGATATGTTGTGGTTAGCTCTGGCCCAGCTCCTGCCCCAAGGACTGTGGATGTGGGGGAGACATCCACATGCTGCAGGCCTGTTTTGCCCCCGGTGGAATCTGATGATGAAGGCTCCTCTGACCAAGAAGACATGAGTGACAGGGAGGAGGAGAGTGTGGCAGACAGCTCAGAAGGAGATCAATTATCTAGCTCCTCCTTCGATTCAGAACAAGAGTTAATGATACAGCCACGCATGCGGAGAGCGATGCATAGGCAACAACAACTGAGAGATTATTATCAAAGAAAATGAGGCCACCTGTGGTTGGGTGGGGCTGTGGTCATTAGTGAGGCTGCTATAAATAGCAGCATGTGGGTTTGACCATTGTGGAGGATTCTCTGATCGTTGTGTTTCGTGACTGCTTTACTGACTTTGACCTTTTGTGTGCTGATTTTCCCCCACTTTGAAACTAAACCAGAACAAAGTGTGTTTCACTTTGTGAAAGAAGAAGGACTGTGAATTGCCTCACAGCTGCAATCTAAGTATCACAGAACTGATAAGGGACTTGTACAAATTACCAGTTTGTTTGGAGACAGTGCTCTTTGCTATACCAAAAGACGGCTTGGTTTAAGTGAATTTTCATTATAAAGAACATTGTTTTGAATTTTCAAACGTGTGTGTGTGTCTGAAATTTGTACCTGTGAATTTTTGGGAGGATTCTACCAGAGAGCCCGACAGAACAGGATAAGGCAGAGAAGAGCAACTAAGATGATTCAGAGGGTTTAAAAAAAATCACCTTTGGGCTAAAATTTCTTTCTCCAATTCTATGTTCAGATACGTAGTATTTTCAGTTCTGTACTAGCTAGAATTATGGTGGTCTGGAACATCTGGAGAACGTCAAGTAGAAGAAAGTTTAGCGAAGTTATATTACTCTTGCAAAATGAAATTGGCCATCTATGGGTTTTATTTCCTTGTGCTTCACTCCAAGCTTCCTAAAATCAGGACTGCTAATGATTAGTAGCAAAATTTCCATACAAGAAAAGTACAATTTTATGGCTCTCTCTTTTTTCTGTGTTACAAAACAGTATGAAGCTCTAACAAGCTTTGCACTGATTAAAAGTGAATAAATCATTCCTTCCAAAAATATATATATATATAGGGATCAAAGGATTGAACATTTATATCCTGGCTTTTAGCCAAGATATGTTTGCCTATTTCAGCCTCTCATCATGAAAATGAAATATAGGCTTGGTTTAAGAATAGGGCTTGGCTAGAGAAAGGTAGAGGGAACTCTGTATGCAAAAATAAAGAAAACAGCTATAAGTACTCCTGACTTACAACTGTTCCTTTAGTGACCATGCGAAGTTACAATGGAAGCCGGTCGCAAAGCCATCACAGGACCTGAGACAACCATCATAAATATATCTCAGTGCCTGAAATTTGATCATATGTCTCCGAGGAATACTAGGACGGTCATAAGGGTGAGGAACCAGTCATAACCCACATTTTTCCAATGTTGTCGGAACTTCAAACTGTTACTATACGGATGCTTGTAAACCAAGGAGTAAACTAAGCACACCTGCTCCATGTGTAGCCATTGCAATGAAGCTGATTACTTTGGCTTGGAAACTGTTTTCTCATGGCTAAACATAATGTCAAAAGTTGCGGCTGCGTGTTTTCCCGGGAATGTCTTCCCACCCAAAAAGTTTTTTTTAAATTTTTTTTGTTTAAATCCTAGGTTTGATATGCCCCAAGCCATGCTGAGTTTCATCTTAAAAGCCACTTAGATTAAAAAAAACCCCCACTAGTAGTTTACCCCCTGCCGAGCAGTCACTTCAGACCTTTGCAGCAAAGGGGTTTATATGTTCACATCATGCGTCAAGCAGAGTTTATAGCTATTCTCTCAAAGACCAGCGGTTTACTCCAACAGCGAAGTACTTACATATTAGTAACTCTGGGTTTGCTTAACAGAATGGAGAGTAAGGCCACCTTTTGTACCCTCACGTCTGTTTAAAACGCTGCAGTGTTTTTAACGTTTTAGGAGCAGTAGAAGGAAACCGTTCTAAATTGGTCCTGTGAAATCTAGGAGTCTGTTGCCGATTGAATAGGGAAAGAAAGAAAGACGCATCAATTTTATTTATTTATTTTTATTTATTCATTTGTCCAATACACAAATACATAGGAAGAAAAAAAGACATGTGGTAATATATACAAGGGTAAAAGTGAACTTAGAGGAGAGGATATATGAAAGGAAGAGAATATATATGATAGATGAAAGAAAGTAAAGACCATTGGACAGGGGACGAAAGGCACATCAGTGCACTTATGTACGCCCCTTACTGGCCTCTTAGGAACCTGGAGAGGTCAATCGTGGAGAGTCTAAGGCAGAAATGTTGGGGGTTAGGGGTTGACACAATTGAGTCTGGCAATGAGTTCCACGCTACGATAACTCGATTGTTGAAATCATATTTTTTACAGTCAAGTTTGGAGCGGTTGGTATTAAGTTTGAATCTGTTGTGTTCTCTTGTGTTGTTGCGGTTGAAGCTGAAGTAGTCATTGACCGGTAGGACGTTGCAGAATATGATCTTGTGGGCAATACTCAAATTGTGTTTTAGGCGCCGTAGTTCTAGGCTTTCAAGGCCCAGGATTGCTAGTCTATTTTCGTAGGAAATTCTGTTTTGAGTGGAGGAGTGAAGGGCTCTTCTGGTGAAATATCTTTGCACATTTTCAAGGGTGTTGATGTCTGAGATGCCCCATTCTTCATCTTTCAACATTTAAAACATTGCCGATGGAGATGGATTATTAATGATAATTTCCATGCGGTTATGATCCCAGAGATGGGTTCCTACCAGTTCTAACCTGTTTTTAAGGACTGTGAATAACTCGGAGATGACATCATGGAGCTGGTTCTGTCAGTGTCTCCAGTGCAAATTGGGTGCTCTGGGGTGTTCTGTCGGGCTCTCTGGTAGACACCTCCCAAAAATTCACAGGTACAAATTTCAGACACACACACGTTTGAAAATTCAAAACAATGTTCTTTATACCGAACATTCACTTAAACCAAGCCCTCTTTTGGTATAGCCAAGAGCACTCATCTCCAAACAAACTGGTAATTTGTACAAGTCCCTTATCAGTTCTGTGATACTTAGCTTGCAGCTGGGAGGCAATTCACAGTCCTTCTTCTTTCACAAAGTGAAACACACTTTGCTCTGGTTTAGTTTCAAAGCGGGGAAAAATCAGCACACAAAAGGTCAAAGTCAGTAAAGCAGTCACGAAACACAATGATCAGATAATCCTCCACAATGGCCAAACCCACAGGCTGCTATTTATAGCAGCCTCACTAATGACCACAGCCCCACCCAACCACAGGTGGCCTCATTTTCTTTGATAATAATCTCTCAGTTGTCGTTGCCTATGCATCGCTCTCTGCATGCGTGGCTGTGTCATTAACTCTTGTTCTGAATCCAAGGAGGAGCTAGATAATTGATCTCCTTCTGAGCTGTCTGCCACACTCTCCTCCTCCCTGTCACTCATGTCTTCTTGGTCAGAGGAGCCTTCGTCATCAGATTCCACTGGGGGCAAAACAGGCCTGCAGCATATGGATGTCTCCCCCACATCCACAGTCCTTGGGGCAGGAGCTGGGCCAGAGCTAACCACAACATGGGATGGAGCTCCAAATTTTGCTACCGGAACTGCGTTCTTGAGCATACCCGTAGGAATCCATCACTAATTGCCACCATCTTGAATTTTGCTTCTGTTTTTTAAAATTAAATTTTATTTACATATATATATACAACAAACAATACAAACATACACATTTAAAAATTACAAAAAAATAAAAATAAAAAGCGGGCGAGTGTGCAGCAAGTCTGTATAACGGTACTATGTACATTTTAATTGCCTATTTTAAATAATAATTAATAATTACTGATTGAGAAGAAAAATAGAAGAAGAATCTTAATTGGTATAAATATCTTAATTTTCCAAATTCCCATTATACATTATCACCAGGTAATTTTTCATTATACTTTAATAATTTAGTAGGCTATGACGGTTTGGCCTTTTCTGGAATTTTGCTTCTGTGCATGCGCAGAAGCAAAGTTTTGCATCTGAGCATGTGCAGAAGCAAATTTTTGCTTCTGAGCATGCACAAAAGCTTGTTTCTTTAATTGTTGAGGGGCGTGTGGCGACCCTGAGCCAATCGGCAGCAAAAGGATCAAGAAACCCCCCCCCAATGTATCATACATTATTATGATATCGCTGGGAACGTGTCAGGATAAAAGACTAACTAGAAATCAGAATAATTTCCGTCGCATTTATCTTCCAGGCATTTCAGCAGAACGGGATTCTAATATAATGCATCTAAAAACAAGAATCTTAGAAAGTTTACTCACCAGTGAGCAAAGTTTAAAATACAAGAAAGTTTAGGGTGTTTTTTTCTTTCATTCCCATTTCCTGATGAAAAACATCTAAGAGACTAAGGTGGTATAAAATGTTTTTAAAATCACCATTTAACAATGTCAAGGAAGAAAGAAAAAAAAGAACAGCACCACTTTAGTTCACTTATATGCCGTAAAATATCCCCTTCTGCACTTTATTTAAATTCTATTTAAAATGAGATGTTGAAAGCCCATGAGGCACAGCAAACAATATTTTTGACCGAATGCTGTGAATTATTCTCCAGAATATGGTTGCTCTTATTTTTCCAATTAATTTTTTTTAAAAAAAAATCTTAAAAGCCCCAGAATGTATGTGTATGTCCAAAACATCCATTTAGATGTAAAAGGGAAAAGGAGCTACAAACATTGTCTAAACACGATGGTAAAATGGGCCGGGTGTCTGTGTTGCATTCTTCATTGATAGAACATGTTGTTCTATTAATGTGTCTATCTTCTCTGCAGTCCTGACAAAGTCTGTCAGATTAGATTATTGAAGTGTTTCTGGAAGTTGGATTATTCATGTCTTCAATACTAGCCAGGTCTCTGAGACCAATGCATAGAGGACTCCCTAGAAGATTTAAGGGGCATGATGGCATAGCAGTTAAGAACACTGAGTTTAAAGCTGATAGCAGTTGTTCGAGACCTGAGCTCCTGTCCATGCCTCAGCTTCTACTCATCTCTTCTAAAGGATGCAATTTCTTCTTCTTCTTCTTCTTCTTCTTCTTCTTCTTCTTCTTCTTCTTCTTCTTCTTCTTCTTCTTCTTCTTCTTCTTCTTCTTCTTGAACATCTAAAAAGAAGATTGAATTTAGACTTTAGAGTTCAGATCTGGGCTCTGTTGAAATTCAGTCAAGGATAGACACAGCAGAAGAAAGAATCTTCTGCCCATTGTTTCTCCTCCTCCTTCTCTTCTTCATCTTTGTCTTCTCCTCCTCCTCCCATTCTTCTTCTTCCTCCTCCTCCTCCTCCTTCCTCCTCCTCCCCCCTCTTCCTCCTCCATCACCTCTTTGTGGCATACAGAAGGTTGAAGAATCAAACTTACTAATGAAAATGTAGTTATCTCAGTTAAGAAAAAAAAATTGTACTAATTGTAAAGGTTTCAAAATAAGACGATGGAAAACTGTACCATATTAATTTAAAACAGAAGACATTTCAATATATTCAAAGGATGTCAATTATTTTTAGAACAACTAACAATAAGTTATGGAGAGTTCATTTCATGGAATCTCAACCCAAAGCTTGGACTGGGGAAAGAGTGATGGGCTGTTATATCTCCAAAGATGAAGACTGATAGAAACATCCAATGTTTATTCGGCTTGGAGGGTCCGTATGCTCAAAACAATTTGTCCTTTTTAAATCCTTAAATAACTCAACTTGATTGGATCGCAAGCCTTTACAACTGCAAAATTTTAACTGGCTTTAGCATATTGAATCAGGACAGAGTTAAGTGTTGAAGTGTCAACTGACTTAACCTTCTTTCCGGTAAGTGTGTCATTAACAGTTGCTCTTTGCCCTGGAGATATTAAACAAAGAGAAAAGTTGGTAACCTGATACCAAGAGTTCCACTTAAGTGGTTACCTGAATGTCTAGTTATCTTTCAAAAGAGACCGAGTGGAGGAAATGAAAACAGCTCCCCTGAGTTGCCCTGACAAAATATAGCCAGGTGCGGTATTTTCAAAAGGAAGGTCATCCCTGAACCCTACGGAAATCACTAGTAAACAGGACCTTGGCTTTGACTGAATAGGTCAGTCAACCAAAGCCATTCCTGAACTTATTTCACCATAAACTTCAACTGCAAAAGACAGGAAAAATTTGAGAAGGGTGGAAGAGTGTTTGGGTGCGCACTTTCTTCCATGAACTATGATCCAACTACAAAAAATGGTTGCAGGAATGGGCTACGGCTACTCTAGAGAAAAGAAGGACTAGGGGGTGACATGATAGCAGTGTTCCAATATCAAAGAAGAGAGAATCAACCTTTTCTCCAAAGCGTAGAACAAGAAGCAATGGGTGAAAACTAATCAAGGAGAGAAGCAAACTAGAACTAAGGAGAAATTTCCTGACAGTGAGCACAATTAATCAGTGGAGCAAGAAGTTGTGGGTGTTCTAACATTGAAGGTTTGGGACAACCATATCTCTGAAATGGTGTAAGGTTTCCTGCTTGGGCAAGAGGTTGAACTGGGAGACTTTAATGGTCCCTTCTAATTCTGTTATGTTACTATTCTGTTTTTTCCATACCTTGGGATGTTTTGCTAATATAACCAGATTTATCTTTCAACCACTGGTTTTGTCTCGAGGTCATATTCATAGAATCTAATTGTTGGAAAGAGCCACTGAGTCCTTCCATAGTTCAATGTAACATCTCCAAAATGCCTACAAGCCAAAAAGAAAAGCCTAGGGTCCCTGGATAGGAGTTTGGGATGTGCCGCAATGACTAACTTTCAAGAATTGATCTGCTTTTCTTCTCTTGTTCTTCTTTGAAGGAGGTTTGTCTAGACATTTGTCCAGCATGCTACAGGCTCTCCTGCTTGAGCAGGGAGTTGAACTAGAACAGGGATAGACAAAGTTGGTTCTTCTATGATTTGTGGACTTCAACTCCCAGAATTCCTGAGCCAATCATGCTAGCTCAGGAATTCTGGGAGTTGAAGTCCACATGTCATAGAAGAACCAAATTTGCCTCCCTCTGGACTAGAAGATCTCCAAGGTCCCTTCAACTCTTATTGTAGAAAAAGCCACTTTCAACCATCACCGTGTTCATTTTTTCCCAAGGATTTTAGCAATATGGAGAATTTTTTTAAAAAATGAATTTGCTCTCCAAAAATCTGTTTTCATGGATGGAATTCATTCAACTGAATCAAGATTACAACTTTGAACACATAAGTAGAACTCCAGATAACATTGGAGACGTGATACCCAGATACCAACTTAGTGACCTAAGAGTCGATGAAACAATAAATATTTACAGTTCCCCTTTGTCTAAAACAATTTTTTTTCTCAACCCGAAACCACCTGAAAAGTGTTGGATTTCAGTTTGCACAATCAGCCACTCAGCATGGCCAAAGCCCAAGCTATCTAGATACTTGGTAGCTCCCTAGATAGCTCAATATAGTTAGAGAACAATATGTTTTAGCAACACAGTGGGCCCACACCAACAAAATGATGTTTAACATCGACAAGAGCAAAGTCCTTCACCTGGGCAGAAAAAACCCTGGACACGCATACAACCTGAGAGAAACCCCTCTTAGCAGTAGCGAGTGTGAAAGAGACCTTGGAGTCTTGGTGGACAATCAACTAAACATGAGCCAACAATGTGCAGCAGCAGCTAAAAAAGCCAACACAATTCTAAGCTGCATCAACAGGGGAATACACACCAAGACCAGGGAAGTCTTAATACCACTCTACTACGCCCTGGTCCGACCACACCTGGAGTACTGTATTCAGTTCTGGTCACCACATTTCAAAAGAGACATTGAAACTCTAGAGAAGGTGCAAAAAAAGAGCAACCAAGATGATTGAGGGATTGGAAACCAAGACTTACGAAGAGAGACTGAGGGAACTGGGCGTGGATAGCCTAGAGAAAAGGAGGGCCAGAGCGGACATGATAGCAGTCTACAAGTATACGACGGGATGTCACAGAGGAACAACGGCTGGAAGCTGACCAAGGAGAGATTCAACATGGAGATAAGGAGGAACTTCCTGACCGTCAGAGCGATCAATCAATGGAACAACCTACCAGCGGACGTTGTGAACTCCAACACTCTGGACATTTTTAAGAGAAGATTGAACTGCCACTTGAGTGGTGTACAATATACGGTTCCTGCTTGGGCAGGGGGTTGAACTTGATGGCCTTCATGGTCCCTTTCAACTCTAACAATGAATGAATGAATGAATGAATGAATGAATGAATGAATGAATGAATGAATAAATAAATAAATAAATAAATAAACACCGTTTAAAATTTGTGATAATTTCAGACTGTCCTAGAAATAAAATGTTGTAGTTAAGATTAGTCCTGCATCCCTGTTGTGAGCTCCATTTTCAGCTGCAATCAGAAGTGGGTTCCATCCCACTTTGGACTAGTTCATCCAAACAAGTAGCAACCCGCTGGTGACATCATGATGATGTCATAGAACTGGTTCTGTCGGTGCTGGTTCATGAATCCTGCCATCGATTTTGATAATTTAATTTTTTTTTCTTTGCACATGCGCAGAAGCAGAGTTTCTCTTTTTTTGGCATTGGGGTGGAGATTTTTTGAATTTTTTGGCACTGCAAAAAGCACACATGTGCTCATGAGAATATCTCTGGGACTGCCTTCTACCGCATGAATCCCAGCGACCGATTAGGTCCCACAGAGCTGGCCTTCTCCGGGTCCCGTCGACGAAACAATGTTGTCTGGCGGGACCCAGGGGACGAGTCTTCTTTGTGGAGGCCCCGATCCTCTGGAATCAACTCCCCCCGGAGATCAGAACTGCCCACACCCTCCTTGCCTTTCGCAAACTCCTAAAAACCCACCTCTGCCGCCAGGCATGGGGAAATTGATTCCCCCGGGCCATTCCGTTTTATGTATGGTTTATTTAGGATGTATGACTGTTTTTATATTAAGGGTTTTAACTGCTTTAATCATTGGATTTGTACTGTGCTTTGCTGTTGTGAGCTGCTCCAAGTCTTCAGAGAGAGGTGGCATACAAATCTAATAAATAATAATAATAATAATAATAATAATAATAATAATAATAATAATAATAATAATATGCGGCCATGCACCACGGAAAAAAAGCGAACAGGTAGAGAGATAAATTAGAACTCACCCCTGGCTGTGATGGACTCCTGGAATCATCTGCCAATGAAATTGGAGTTTGTGAGGACTACACATGGCCCAACCGAGTTCTGTTTTCACTGGCAGAAGCACTGCGGGCTGAACCTTTGCTTCTTTCGGCTGTGGTGAGGAGGGCGTTTGCCCAGGTCCACCTGGTGCACCAGTTGTGGCCCTATTTGGACAGGGAGTCACTGCTCACAGTCGCTCATGCCCTCATCACCTCGAGGTTCAATTACTGCAACGCTCTCTACATGGGGCTACCTTTGAAAAGTGTTCGGAAACTCCAGATCGTGCAGAACGCGGCCGTGAGAGCCATCGTGGGGCTTCCTAGATTTGCCCGTGTTTCTGCAACACTCCATGGCTTGCATTGGCTGCCGATCAGTTTCCGGTCACAATTCAAAGTGTTGGTTATGACCTTTAAAGCCCTGCATGGCATTGGACCAGAGTACCTTCAGAACTGTCTGCTACTGCACGAATCCCAGCGACCGATAAGGTCCCATAGAGTTGGCCTTCTCCGGGTCCTGTCAACTAAACAATGTCGTCTGGCGGGCCTTCTCTGTGGTGGCCCTGGCCCTCTGGAATCAACTCCCCCCCACCCAGAGATTAGAACTGCCCCCAAACTCCTTGTCTTTCGTAAATTACTCAAGACCCATCTATACCGCCAGGCATGGGGGAGTAGAGACACCTTTCCCCCAGGCTTTTTTTTATATATTTATGTTTGGGTATTATTTATTTATTTATTGGATTTGTATGCCGCCCCTCTCCGCAGACTTGGGGCGGCTAACAACAATGATTAAAAAAACATGTAACAATCCAATTTAATAAAACAACTAAAAACCCTTATTATAAAAACCAAACATACACACAAACATACCATACATAACTTGTAATGGCCTAGGGGAAGGAATATCCTAACTCCCTCATGCCTGGTGGCAAAGGTGGGTCTTGAGTAATTTGCGAAAGACAAGGAGGGTGGGGGCGGTTCTAATCTCTGGGGGAAGTTGATTCCAGAGGGCCGGGGCCGCCACAGAGAAGGCTCTTCCCCTGGGGCCCGCCAAACGACATTGTTTGTATGTATATGTTGTTTGCTTTTTTAAATATGATAGGGTTTTATGTGCTTTTTAATATTATATTTGTTTTCGCTGGAATATTGTTTTTATTATTGTTGTGAGCCGCCCCGAGTGTTCAGAGAGGGGCGGCATACAAATCTAATAAATTGAATTGAATTGAATTGTTTTTACGGAGGCTCTGCTGGCTAGAGCTAAGCACCCCACAGGTCGAATCCTGGCTCCGAGCCTTGCATTTGATCCCCTGCTCTAAATAGACCTCTGTTTAAAAGCACATCAAATTTGTATGTTTATTCTGTAATTTGGGCCACTTATGAGTCGGAGTGGCGCTGTGGCTAGAGTGCCGCACTGTAGGCTACTTCAGCTAACTGCTAGCTGTAGTTCGGCAGTTCAAATCTCACCACTGGCTCAAGGTTGACTCAGCCTTCCATCCTTCCAAGGTGGGTAAAATGAGGACCCAGATTGTTGGGGGCAAGAGGCTGATTCTGTAAACGGCTGTAAAAGCACTATGAAGCAGTACATGCTATTGCTATTAATATTCCCATAAGGATTGTTGAAGGAGTAAGTTAGAAGGAACTATGTACTTCTCATGGATTTCTCCTGGGGGAAAGATAGGATCATAAATCAGTAGGTCTGCCTATATTATGGTTGTGTGCTGCCCATGGTTCATTGCAGTCTGCTTCCAGCTGAACCAATGGCTTTTCTTAAATTTAAATCCTCACAATGATCTAAGTTTAATTAATCACAATAATCACACTGTCAGGGAGATTGGAGAGTCACGTGTCCAATATGGGGGTCTTCTGTTGAAGCGGGACATCCCCAAAGTCTCTTCCAATTCTTTTAATTTGCATTCTGAATCTACATAATACAGTATAAAAATAAGCATTTTTTTTAATGCACCAAAACTGCCAGGCTTCAAAGAACTGCAACTTCTGCTTGATTGCTAAATTGAAACCTGTACATCACTTGAAGCATTGTAACAATGGCATTGTTTTGCAAGGGGATTCACAGAAATTAAAATTCTAGCTCAGAAACTCAAACCAAAGCTATAAGAAAAGGGTAGCATATATTAGAGTTTGTTGCAGAAAATTAAATCCAGAAAGCACACACAGGCAGACTGATGCAGCAAGATTAATTTAAATAAGAAACTTACATACAATAACAGATGAATATTTACAATGCCATTAGCAGAGTTCTTCTTTAACAACAACAACAACACAAGAGCACGCAATAGATACAAACTAAATGTAAATCGCTCCAAACTAGACTGCAGAAAATACGATTTCAGCAATAGAGTGTCAACGTCTGGAATTCACTACCAGACTGTTGTTTCTTCCCCCAATCCCAAAATCTTCAATCTTACGTTATCTACAATAGACCTCTCCCCTTTTCTAAGAGGTCTGTAAGGGGCGTGCATGAGTGTACCTTCGTGCCTACTGTTCCTGTCCTAATGTCTTTTTTATCTTTTCTTTCTCTACTTTATACTTATATTATGTTAAACATACTACAATACAATACTATATTTGTATGACAAATAAATAAATAAATAATAAATAAAAATAAAGTACTGTGGGAATTGGGGAGGGGTGGTTGCATGAGAAGTAAAAAAATACTAGCCACAACAAATTTATTCCAGAGATTCAAGGTCATCTTTTGTTCAGCACCAGCCGAAAGTACAGGGAAGGATCATGGACATTGAGAGAACTGGAGTGGTTCATGTGATGAACTTGTGTTTATCCTACTTTCTGTGCATTCATGCTACTATTTCTGCCTCTGATCTGTGGCCTGAATGAAGTTTCCAATTGCATCATTCAACACGAGCTCTCATTCCTTCCAAATGTTTCAAGTTGTTTAGATCAGGAAGTTGCAGAATGCCGAAAAAAAAAAATTGCAGTCTTTCTTTGTGTGTTTTCTTGAAAGCACGCACCTGGTTCAACTCTTTTTGCCCTTTTTTTAAAAAAATCCAGAGCCTTATACAAAGGACTTTTCTATTTATAGGACAAAATGCACAAATTTATATTATATCCCAGTTAGGATATAGCTAGCTGATGAAGCCAAAACAAGGCCAAAATAGATCTATCCTACTCTCCCTTAATTTTCAAATTCAGCAAAAATATGTTACACACAAAATTGCACTGTGTGTATTATTTTATTTATTTATTTATTTTATCAAGTACTATTGGTAGTATATACAGATATAACACTGATAAGAGGGAAACATTAGAACAGGGGATGGTAGGTACACTGGTGCATTTATACACGCCCTTTTCTGACCTCTTAGGAATTGAGTGAAGTCAACAGTGGATAGTCTAAGGGTAAAATTTTGGGGATTAGGTGACGATACTACAGAGTCAGGTAATGAGTATATATTTTCATATAGATTAGATTAGATTAGATTTATTGGATTTATATGCCGCCCCTCTCCGAAAACTCGCGGCGGCTCACAACAAGATAAAAACAATACATAATAACAAATCCAATACCCACCAATCCAATTACAATTTTAAGCTAAAAATTCATAAAAAACAACCCCAGAATATTAAGAAACACGCATACAATCAATCTAATACCAAAACAACATGGGCAAGGGGGAGATGTTTCAGTTCCCCCATGCCTGATGGCAGAGGTGGGTTTTAAGGAGTTTGCGAAAGGCAAGGAGGGTGGGGGGCAATCCTAATCTCAGGGGGGAGCTGGTTCCAGAGGGTTGGAGCCGCCACAGAGAAGGCTCTTCCCCTGGGTCCCGCCAGACAACATTGTTTAGTTGACGGGACCCGGAGAAGGCCAACTCTGTGGGACCGAACCGGTCGCTGGGATTCGTGCGGCAGAAGGCGGTCCTGGAGGTATTCTGGTCCGGTGCCATGAAGGGCTTTATAGGTCATAACCAACACTTTGAATTGTGACCGGAAACTGATCGGCAACCAATGCAGACTGCAGAGTGTTGTTGAAACATGGGCATACCTAGGTAAGCCCATGACTGCTCTCGCAGCTGCATTCTGCACGATCTGAAGTTTCCGAACACTTTTCAAAGGTAGCCCCATGTAGAGAGCGTTACAGTAGTTGAGCCTCGAGGTGATGAGGGCATGAGTGACTGTGAGCAGTGACTCCCGGTCCAAATAGGGCCGCAACTGGTGCACCAGGTGAACCTGGGCAAACGCCCTCTTCGCCACAGCTGAAAGATGTTTCTTTAATGTGAGCTGTGGATCGAGGAGGACGCCCAAGTTGCGGACCCTCTCTGAGGGGGTCAATAATTCCCCCCCCCAGGGTAATGGATGGACAGATCGAATTGTCCTTGGGAGGCAAGACTCACAGCCACTCCGTCTTGTCTGGATTGAGTTTGAGTTTGTTGACACCCATCCAGGCCCCAACAGCCTCCAGGCACCGGCACATCACTTCCACTGCTTCGTTGACTAGGCATGGGGTGGAGATGTATCATCACAACTCATTGGGCGTTTCTTTCACGTTTCAGTTTTTATCATAGACTAACACCCAAAATTCTTCTTTTCATGCATTTTGAACCAGCAATGACGCAATTAAGAACAGCCCTTGATCCAATTAAACTTGTGTTCTTACACTTGGAAGTAAAGCCTCTCATCATGATATCTCGGTAGCTAGGATAGCTCTGTAGTTCCTCTCGCCCATCACTCAACTTTTAAAAGTTGAAAGTTTTCGGGAGGAAGAACTTCCAGTTGTGGAAGATCTCACCCCATCTTCCTTCATCCCTTTGTTCGTCTGTGGTTGACTTAATGATGGGCCTCTCATTATGTCAACAAATTGTGGAGCCCTCCTTACTCAAATCATCCATCCCGTGCCATCTTTCTTCCTTGGAGGTGTTTTGGGGGTAGGTCCCTGTGAAAAGTTCCCCCTCCCTCTCTCACTCTCGCTTTCTTTCTTTCTTTTTTTAAAAGGTTTTCTTTCCCTACGTTGAGAAAACAAAACGCAGCTGTTGCAATGTTGCATAAAAGAGTGAAGGGGTCCTTCTATCTCATGATTTGCAAGCATGGGAGTTTGGTGCGAAGCCAATGGGGGTGAGATGGGGGAGGAGTCCCTCTGTTCTCTCCCCACCTCTCCTGACCCCCCCCAACCTGCTCTCCCAGCTGTATTTCTAATCTACAGAATACATCTTTTTTTTAAAAGAGAGAAAAAGGAGAAAGAGAGGAGAAAGTCAAACGGGCTTCTTCCCAGCCCCCTTTGCCTACCAAGTCACTTTCTTAAAACTTCTGTCCTTTGTATGCCTCAGTGGTTAGCTTAGAAATGCACCAAACAACAAAAGGAAATGCTGACAGCAGCGGGCTGTTTATAAGGCTCATTCATCACCTTTAGTGGACCCCTCCAGGAAAAGTATTAGATAATAAATAGATAATTATTTTAAAAAATGGGGGCCAGGCTTTGGTGCAGAAAGGCCATGGTAAATAGCAACACCATATACGAGATGGGCCAAATAACAAAAAGAACAGTTAGACTATCCACAATTGACCTCTCCGGGTTCCTAAGAGGTCAGTAAGTGGTGTGCCTGTGCCTTCCGTCCCCTGTCCAATTGCCTCTCCTATATCTCCTATATCTTTTCTTACATTCATATATCTCTCCTTCTTTTCTTCATTGATGTATTTGATTCTCATATCTCTTCTTCTATCCTTTCCTTGATATATTTTACTACATGTATATTCTCTTCAACCTTCATTTTGTATTGGACTAACTAACTAACTAACTAACTAACTAAATAAATAAATAAATAAATAAGTTTGTGGATGATTGGTCTTTAGAACCTCAGCTTCTCTTGGAGGACAAAAACAGATGCTCCTGACAGTTGGCCTTCCCAATAAGGAAGATAAAATAAAAACTCTTTACAACTTTTCTTTTTTTAAAAAAAAATATGATCATTATAAGGAGCACCGAGGAGGTGATAAGCTACCTGGGAAAGCCAAGGAAAGTCATCGAAACCATTGAAAAGCTCAATATTTTTGGACATGTGGTAGGACGCCCAGAAAAATATGCCATATTTTTTTAGCCATCCTCCAAGGAAAGATTGAAGGCAAACAAAGTCCAGGCAGAAGAAGAAGGAACATCATGGCTTCAAAACCCAATGGATTGGTTTGGGACAAAACTCAAACAAAAGTGAAAAGCACTTTTTTTTTTTGTGCAGCTGTTGATAGAAATAGGATTGCCAACATGATCGCCAGGGTCCGATGATGGATGAGGCACAACAAGAAGAAAATAAGGAGCTCACTTTATTGATGGCAAGGTGGCCCTTAAAGGTTCACTATTAAAGGAGTTAATATTGATGACTTGGAGAGAAAGAGAGTTGGGTGCTTTTTAAAAAATAAACTTATCCAAATGGTGAGTGTTGTTGTTTTTCTCCCAGAGATATGGAGAAAACTGAGGGTTAAAAAGAAAATATAATTATAATCCTTGGGCTTTAGATTAGCAGGTTTTTTAAAAAAAATTGGCTTATTTTTCACACCCACGTTTTATCTGGACTTGTTCAAGGTTTGTTTTGAGTCAGGCGCAGATAAATTTCAACTGTTGCTGCCATCCCGCACCAAGACATATCCGAGATGCCTCCTCCCACTTCCTTTCTTTGCTTCGGTTTCAACATCACCTCATCAAACTGAAATGTGATAATGTCCTAGTTAATAAGACCATGCTTTTGTTATGAAACTAGCCCATTCGTGCAAGAGAAGCCAACCGGTATACTTTGCTTTGAGCCTAAAGCAGATTTTGATACAACCCAATCAGCTAAATCTATCTCATTCGGCTAAAACGATGAAGTCACCAAAGTAGATGGTTAAATTTCAGAGGTTTCAGACTTGAGCTCCAGGTCCTTCAAAAACCATAGACTGATTCTGAGCACATTTTACTTTGATTCAATGAAAAGTGCCACAATCCAGAATTATGGATTGTTCTCTAGAATCTGTTCTCCAAAATCCAAAACTGTTCTGCAAGCTATCACCATCGAATAAGATCTTCTGCAGGTTGACCTATATGCCTAGTGACTCCCTAGTTAGGTCCATGTTGTTTTCTTGGTAGTGTTATGGAACTGTTTTTTCCCCTATTGCTTTATTCTCATACTATTTTCCGAGGAAACATATATGTATTCATTATTACCTCAATTCAAACCTTTATTGTCAGAGTACAAAATCTGTACAAGGAGTTTGGCTGAACCTACCTTCGTGCACACACACCAACGCAATACAACTCACAGTGAAAGACAGAAAATCCTACTAATAAAGAAACACCCAGTGAACTTATTGCCGGCCTTGCAAATCAATTGTACTATGTTGTTTTCTCCTGCCTATGTGTTTGCCTGTCATTGGTGCTATGTTAAATGTGAAGTACTATTCTACTTATGGCAGGCCAAGGTCTCTAACTCAAAATGATGGCTTCAGCCTGACACACTCGGAACTTCTGATGGCAAACTATTCCACTGATTTAAATGTCCTCACTTTTAAGACATTTCTCCTTAATTCCAGGTTACTTCTCTCCTGGATTCACCTCTGTCCATTTTACACCTCTACAGAGAGCTGGCTGGCTGGGGAATTTTGGGAGTTGAAGCCCACATGTCTTATGTTGCTGAAGTTGAAAATGACTCTTTGTTAGTTAATTTTTATCTGTTTTTAATTCCTTTATAAAGGAATTATTAATTAGGTTTTGGAATTTTGGAATTTGGCTAATTGGGACCTATTAGGAGATAATACCTGTTTGGTTTTTTCTTGTTCTTCCTCCCCTTGAATTGGCCACTGGAAGTTGCTTGGTGGTTGTTGTTTTTTTCCTAGAGGTTTCTTATTAATGGGCAACTAGCACTTAAAAAGGTTTTTGAATATATGTGAAAATTGATTTAGAAGAGATATGGAGAAATTTGAAACTTTTATAGCCTAATCAGCTTGAGAGAATTAAAATATTGAACAGCTTAAAAGAGGTTTTAGTTTTTAGCATTTTTGTATAACATAAGAAAGTTAGCAGCTATTTTGTTATCCAGATGTTAAAAGTCAAGGTGGTTTGAGTCAACTGTAAAATGAATTTAATGCAAAGCAACTTGATGTTATTGGTATTTTTAATTGTATTGTGATTGGAGAGAAAAAAAAATTGGGGGAAAATAAAAAAGAAAACGACTGGTTCAGAAGAAGTCTTCACATCCCACTCTGGTATTTACCATCTGAGTCAACTGCTCAACTCTGCCTAATGGTAGGTCTAGTGTTAAGCTTCCAAGCTATTTATTTCTGAACCCAAAGACCTCTAAGATATGACAAGCCATCTCCGTCTCAAAACATACCCTAAGGGAGAGGTTTGGCTGGGAAGCAGTAATACCTAAAACCCTGTTTGGAGTTATATATCAGAGTAGTTGTGGTTTAGGGTAAATGTTTCTAATGTCCACGCCGACACATGATCTGGTTTTTATTCTTTCCATGTCATGACATTAAGAGCTGGATGTTAGATGAAGTTGCCTTCTGGCTAACAGAGACAGTTTTTTGGCTCAAAATGCAGATACTAGAAGCCCTGTGGAGTTTCTCTTAACGCTGACCAGAAAGTTGGTTACAAGCTTATAATTGTGGTTTCTTCTCAATCCTAGGATGTCTTGCCCATGTTTCTTTAATGTGTCAGTAGGCCATCCATCTTTAGCGTCTATAAATACGAAGCTCTATATTGAGAAACTAAAGTGGCAGAGCCCCAGAATTCATTTGCTGCCACCACCCCCAGAAGAGAACAAACAAAATTGGCTCCTTCCAAAAAGGATGAACTCGCAAGATTTTTTACAGTTTACTCCTGTCTTTGACCAGGGAGTAAATTGTAAACATTAAAAAGAGGCAGATTACAGAGGATTTGGATAAAATATTGTTGTTATGTTGCTTGGATTGGTTTAAGAAATTAGGACTTCAGAATATATATTTATAAGAAGAATCTTGCTGGATTAGATTGGTGGCCCTTCTAGGCTGACATTTATAGAATAGAATAGAATAGAATAGAATAGAATAGAATAGAATAGAATAGAATTCTATGTTGGCCACCAAGTGTGACTGGACACACAAGGAATTTGTCTTTGGTGCATATGTTCTCAGCGTACATATTGTCAAATAATTTGCTAAGACTGTATTACTATTCTTCTCATCCTTCCTAGTATTTATCCCTTCCCACTTCTGACTATAACCATGTTGCTTGTATCTTTCAATTTATATTGTTTTTATTTGTTTCCTAATACATTTAGCTAGCTTATTAGTAACCCTGACTATCATCAAGTGTTTTATCTTTTTATTCTTGATGAATGTATTTTATTCTCCTCTTGCACACTGAGAGCATGTACACCAAAGACAAATTCCCAGTGGGTCCAATCACATTTGGCCAATAAAGAATTCTATTCTAGTGACTTGTGTTACACAATTTCCAAGTGTCCTCCCAACTCAATGACGAATGAACCCACCTGAACCCTGTAATCACCAAGCTGTAGTGCGTATGAATTGGTTTATTTCTGCAATACATTTCTTCAGCAAATGGCACGTTTTTGCCTGCTCAAAATCTCCTTCCCAGAAACTGTTCAGTTTCTTCTTCTTGTTGTTGTTAACATAGAAACACAGAAGACTGACGGCAGAAAAAGACCTCATGGTCCATCTAGTCTGCCCTTATACTATTTCCTATATTTTATCTTAGGATGGATCTATGTTTATCCCAGGCATGTTTCAATTCAGTCACTGCGGATTTACCAACCACGTCTGCTGGAAGTTTGTTCCAAGCATCTACTTTCAGTAAAATAATATTTTCTCACGTTGCTTCTGATCTTTCCTCCAACTAACCTCAGATTGTGCCCCCTTTTTCTTCTGTTGTTGCTTTCTCTTGTACTTATTTTATTTATTTATTGATTTATTCATTTTGTCCAATACACAATAATACACAATGAAGGTTACAGAGGATATAGTAGAGAAGAAATAGGAGATATAGGAGAGACTATAGGACAGGGGACGAAAGGCACTCTAGTGCGCTTATGTAAGCCCCTCTTAGGAATCTGGAGAGATCAACTGTGGATAGTCTAAGGGTAAAATGTTGGGGGTTAGGGGATGATACTACAGAGTCCAGTAATGAGTTCCATGCTTCAACAACCTGATTACTAAAGTCATATTTTTTACAGTCAAGTTTGGAGCGGTTAATGTCAAGCTTGAATCTGTTGTGTGCTCTTGTGTTGTTGTGGTTGAAGCTGAAGTAGTCACTGACAGGCAGGACATTGCAACATATGCTCTTGTGGGCAATACTTAGATCATGTTTAAGGCATCGTAGTTCTAAGCTTTCAAGACCCAGGATTGTAAGTCTAGTTTTGTAGGGCATTCTGTTTTGAGTGGAGGAATGAAGGGCTCTTCTTGTGAAGCATCTTTGAACATTTTCAACGGTGTTAATGTCTTTGATGCGATATGGGTTCCAAACAGACAAGCTGTATTCGAGGATGGGTCTGGCGAAAGTTTTGTAAGCTCTGGTAAGTAGTGTGAGATTTCCAGAGCAGAAGCTACGTAGAATTAGATTAACAACTCTTGAGGCCTTCTTAGCGATGCTGTTGCAGTGGGCTTTGGCACTTAGATCTTTAGTTATTAGTATCCCGAGGTCCTTGACCAAGTGGGGATTATCTGTGATAATTTGTTTATTAAGTTTGTATTTGAAGTTCTGATTCTTTTGGCCGATGTGTAGGACAGAGCATTTGCTGGTTACTTGTCCAATGTTAATTTTTTTTCTCCCCTGGCTTCCCCCCCCCCATCTCAACCTTCCCCCTTCCCTGGAAGTTGTAGATAAAAGGAGGTCTTGTAACTCTGCCTCCTTTGAATGATTGCAGAATGTGAAAAACAAATTATTGGCCATTGTCTCTTGGTGCCCAACAAACCACCGCTTGCTTATTCAGCTGTCCAGTCTCCCCCTATGCCGAGTTGAACTCTGAATTCCTGGTTATGATTCAGTGATCATACATGGCATTTCTCATGGAAATTGGAGGTGGGGGGAGCGGTGAAAGAATTTGCACTTTTTCTTAACTTTTCCACCCCTTTGAGACTGTTCCCTAGCACCCAGAAGACCTGAAAAGGATGGGGTGGGGGAACTGGGGAGTGGGATTTTGGAGGGGGGGGAGAAGACCCAACTCTTCATCTTTCTTTTTCATCTTCGAGGTGCTGGTGACTAATATTACAGACAAAAGATGGTTAAATTCTGGCTGGAGGTAAGCGTTCTCCTCTGGTGACTCATCTGCCATTCACAATAACCGAACCTCTGTTTATGAGAGGGCCGATGAACAAATAGAAGAAAAAGGAGGTTAATTACAGGAAGGATATTCATGGCTAATAAACAAGGGGTTGTCTTCCTTGGATGGCTGTGTCAACCAACCATCCAACCAGGACTGTAAGTTTTAGCACAGGGGATCAGCCATAAAAGAAGAAAGAGAATGAGAAAGGGGGGCAAAAAGAATCCAAACTGAATAAACAATCACTCACTGCTAACCCCCACTCAGTAAAAGACCTTGGAATACTAATATCGAATGACCTAAGTGCTAAAGCCCACTGCAACTAGTGTATATCGCCAAAAAAGCTTCTAGAGTTGTTAACCTGATCCTTCGCAGCTTCTGCTCAGGCAATCTCACACTACTCACAAGAGCCTACAAAACTTTTGCCAGACCCATCCTAGACTACTGCTCATCTGTCTGGAACCC
>NC_091958.1:6425950-6512823 GCF_031021105.1 Erythrolamprus reginae
CGGGACCCAGAAGAGCCTTCTCTGTGGCGGCCCCGGCCCTCTGGAACCAACTCCCCCCAGAGATTAGAATTGCCCCCACCCTCCTTGCCTTTCGTAAACTTCTTAAAACCCACCTCTGCCGCCAGGCATGGGGGAACTGACATACTCTTTCCCCCTAGGCCTTTACAATTTTATGTATGGTCTGTCTGTCTGTATGTTTGGTTTTATAATAAGGGTTTTTAACTGTTTTAATATTGGATTGTTATATGCTGTTTTTATTACTGTTGTTAGACGCCCCGAGTCTACGGAGAGGGGCGGCATACAAATCCAACAAATAAACAAATAAACAAATAAACAAATAAATAAATAAAATAAACAAACAACTATGCTGCCTTCTGTCTGACGTAAGCATAGTACATAAAGCTTAGATCGGAAAGTACATGGCGTAGTTCAATGTTATCCAGGCCCAAAATTTCAAGTCTAGTGGAATAAGGAATTTTATTGCGAGCAGAGGAGTTGAGTGCTCTTCTTGTAAAATACATCTAATGTATTAATGTCCAAAATACAGTGTGGGTTCCAGGCAGGTAAGCAGTATTTAAGACTAGATCTGGCAAAGGTTTTGTATGCCCTAGTTGGAAGGATAATGTTACTGGAGAGAAAACTTCGTAAAAATAAGGTTGACAACTCTTAATGCCTTTTGGGCAATGTTGTTACAGTGAGCTCTGTGGCTTAGATCTTTTGAAATGATCCTTGACAGAGGTGTGGGTCATCTTTTAGATTGTTTTTGCCCAGCTTGTATCTGATGTTCTGATATTTATTGCCAATGTGCAGGACTGAGCATGTAGAAACATAGAAACATAGAAGATTGACAGCAGAAAAAGACCTCATGGCCCATCTAATCTGCCCTTATACTATTTCCTGTATTTTATCTTAGGATGGATATATGTTTATCCCAGGCATGTTTAAATTCAGTTACTGTGGATTTACCAACCACGTCTGCTGGAAGTTTGTTCCAAGCATCTACTACTCTTTCAGTAAAATAATATTTTCTCATGTTGCTTTTGATCTTTCCCCCAACTAACTTCAGATTGTGTCCCCTTGTTCTTGTGTTCACTTTCCTATTAAAAACACTTCTCTCCTGAACCTTATTTAACCCTGTAACATATTTAAATGTCTCGAATATGTCCCCCCCTTCCCTTCTGTCCTCCAGACTGTGTTAGCAGAGATTTGTTTGACCATCCAGATAACCATAATCTAGGTTGCTTTGTAACATAGTAGAATTGTCTGTGGTGTGAAATAGTTTTACATTGTTTATTGTTTATTTATTTATTTATTTATTTATTTTGTCACAATGCACAATGAGGGTTTTAGGGAGTATATATCTATATACACATAGTAAAATACATGAAGAAGGTTATAGAGGAGATACTCATAGTAAAATGTATCCAAGAAAGAATAGAAAAGAAGATATAGGAATAGAACATATCAATGAAAGAACAGAAGAAGAGATATAGGAATAGAACAATGTCGTTTGGCGGGCCCCAGGGGAAGAGCTTTCTCTGTGGTGGCCCTGGCCCCCTGGAACCAACTCCCCCTGGAGATTAGAACTGCCCCCACCCTCCCTGTCTTTCATAAACTACTCAAGACTCACTTATACCGCCAGGCATGGGGGAGTTGAGATATTCCTTCCCCCTAGGCCATTACAAGTTATGCATTGTATGTTTGTGTGTATGTTTGGTTTTATAATAAGGGTTTTTAGTTGTTTTATTATTGGATTGTTACATGCTGTTTTTATCATTGTTGTTAGCCGCCCCGATTCTACCGAGAGGGGCGGCATACAAATCCAATAAATAACCACTCCAAACTTGACTGTAAAAAATAGGACTTCAGTAACCGAGTTGTCGAAGCATGGAACTCATTACCGGACTCCATAGTGTCATCCCCAAACCCCCAACACTTTACCCTTAGATTATCCACAATTGACCTATCCAGATTCCTAAGAGGTCAGTAAGGGGCGAGTACAAGTGCACAAGAGTGCCTTCTGTCCCTTGTCCTATTGCTCTCCTATATCTCCTATACCTTTCTTCTATTCCTATATCTCTTCTATTCTTTCATTGATATTTTCTATTACTATACCTTCTTCTCTATTATTTCTTAGATATATTTTACTATGAGTATCTCCTCTATAACCTTCATCATGTATTTTACTATGTGTATATAGATATATACCCACTAAAACCCTCATTGTGTATTGGACTAACTAACTAACTAACTAACTAACTAACTAACTAACTAACTAACTAAACAAACAAGAAAGAAAGAAAGAAAGAAAGAAAGAAAGAAAGAAAGAAAGAAAGAAAGAAAGAAAGAAAGAAAGGTATCGGAGATATAGGAGAGCAATAGGACAGAGGACGGAAGTGGATGCAGCTGCTTATAATATGATCACAAAAGTCGTTTATATTAAATAGACACATACCAATTCATGAAACACGTGGAATCCTGTTACATCCCTGTTCATTGGTCACTCTGGGCTTCCAACTGAGCATCCCACCCTGGCTATCGTTGGAGGGTGTGTGTGTAATGGAGTAGAACAAAGATCAATTCACAGAGGAGGCTAAGAATGAAAGCAACTTTCTCCCTGAATGACAGTTAAAGATAGGCTAGAAGCCTGGTGGGAGATTGGTTTATTCCCACCCCCCTTGTGAGAACATTAATATTGCCCTGTCAGCACAGGACTGAAACGTCCAATAAATCTCTATCTAAAGGGAAATTTGTAAACAATAAACTGCAGAAGACGTAACAGTTTAATACATATCGAAGGGATGGGGGTGGGAGGCTACATCAAATATTATTTGCAGGGCAATTGTCAAAGAATTTGCTTCACATTGGAACAAATTTCACAAACTGGGAGATATGTATAATAGGGGGGGAAAGCTGGTCACCTGGTAGGACTTCATTATCTGTTTTTCTACAATGAATAATTAAAAGGGCCACCTTGCCCATCTTAATGAGAAGGTTGAACACAGTTTTAAAGCTATAATGGTCTTTTACAAGCTTGGAAACCCACAACGCATGATGGTTAGGATGGCAGCCACTGGAAACACCTCCTCATTTATGCGTTTTCATTAGAAAGTCTTTCTTTCTTTATTTTTTAATTAAAAAAATTATTTTTCACCCAACAAACAATTCATCATCAATCACAATTTGTCATCATCTTAAATCAACATCTTTTTTTTTACCACTATTTTCTTAATAGAATAGAATAGAATTTTTATTGGCCAAGTGTGATTGGACACACAAGGAATTTGTCTTGGTGCAGATGCTCTCAGCGTACATAAAATAAAATATACATTGGTCAAGAATCATGTGGTACAACACTTCATGATTGTCATAGGGGTCAAATAAGTAATGAAGAAGCAATATTAATAAAAATCTTAGGATATAAGCAACAAGTTACAGTCATACAGTCAACATGGGAGGAAATGGGTGATAGGAATGATGAGAAAAACTAGTAGAATAGAAGTGCAGATTTAGTAGAAAGTCTGACAGTGTTGAGGGAATTATTTGTTTAGTAGAGTGATGGCGTTCGGGAAAAAAATGTTCTTGTGTCTAGTTGTCTTGCTGTGCAGTGCTCTGTAGCGACGTTTTGAGGTTAGGAGTTGAAACAGTTTGTGTCCAGGGTGTGAGGGGTCAGTAAATATTTTCCCCGCCCTCTTTTTGACTTGTGCAGTATACAGGTCCTCAATGGAAGGCAGGTTGGCAGCAATTGTTTTTTCTGCAATTCTGATTCTCCTCTGAAGTCTGTGTCAGTCCTGTTGGGTTGCAGCACCAAACCAGACAGTTATAGAGGTGCAGATGACAGACTCAATGATTCCTCTGTAGAACTGAATCAGCAGCTCCTTGGGCAGTTTGAGCTTCCTGAGCTGGCGCAGAACGAACATTCTTTGTTGTGCTTTAACTCCATATCTCTCTTCATTTATATTCATTTTGTATCCAATGATAAAAATGCTCCCATACATCATAATACTCTGGTTCTTCTTTCCCTTTGATTGACATTCATAGTCTGTTCATTTCTGCACATTCCAGTATTTTCTTAATTATCTCTTTTTTTGTAGGGATTTTACCTGCTTTCCAATTTTGCGCAAATACAATTCTCACTGCCGTTATTACATGACTGATCAAGTATATAACTTCTTTACTATATTTCTCTGATAAAATACCCAAGAGGAACAGTTCTGGTTTTAGGTCAATATGTTGCTGTGTCATCTTTTCTAATCACTTTTGAATTTGTGTCCAATAATTTCTTGCTTCTGCCACCATGTACGATAATACGATCCCGGTGTCTGGTGGCATTTCCAACATTTAATTGATATATCTTTAAAAAATTTTGCCAATCTTTCTGGGGACATATGCCAGCTGTAGAACATTTTGTACAGATTGTCCTTGTATGCTATTGTCTTAATTTATAATTTCTTTGCCATAATTGCTGCCATTTATCGAACTCTCTCATATATCTGAATTTTTTTGCCCATGCTATTATTGGATTATAGAGGATTATTGCTCGTCCTCTAATTTAATTCTAAGTAAATAGCTATACAATTTTTTAATCATTCTGTCCTCTGTTCCTGTGAGTATTTCATCCTCTTCTATCATTTCCAGATTTGTTTAGCATTTTTTTCATATCTCTTTTTTTATTTATTTATTTATTCATTCATTCATTCATTCATTTTTTTATTTTTTTATTTATTTAATCAGATTTGTATGCTAACAGCAATAATAATACAATGTAACAAATCTAATATTTAATTAAAAAAACCCAATTTAGAAACCAATCATACATACTGTCATACCATGCATAAATTTTATAAGCCTAGGGGGAGGGAAAGTCTCAATTCCCCCATGCCTGATGACAGAGGTGGGTTTTAAGGAGCTTACGAAAGGCAAGGAGGATGGGGGCAACTCTGATATCTGGGGGGAGTTGGTTCCAAAGGGTCAGGGCCACCACAGAGAAGGCTCTTCCCCTTGGTCCCGCCAAATGACACTGTTTAGTTGACGGGACCCGGAGAAGGCCAACTCTGTGGGACCTAACTGGTCACTGGGATTTGTGTGGTAGAAGGCGGTCCCGGAGATATTCTGGTCCGGTGCCATGAAGGGCATTAAACATGAAACTCAGTCAACTGAACGTTCAAAAATCCACCACAAATACTATTGACTGGCGCTAATGGTTGATACAGGTTGCTGCCAGTGTGCTTGGTATCAACCAATACCTTCTTAAAATGTACAATATTCCAAGTAGCCCAGTTTTTTGCAGTTCTGCTGGTGTTATTGAAGGAAGCTGCAATTTTTTGATGCATTTTATAAAAATTTTGGACATGGTACCAAGTGCCTCGATGACATGACAATAGGTATCACTGGTTGTTGTTGTTGTTGTTGTTGTGGTTGTTACATGCAAATATCAACATAATGGATATTAGGGAAAAGTAAAAAAATCTGTGCAACTCCTCTCTATTTCAGAACCCATTTGGAGACAATTGGAAAACATTTTAAAGAGCGTTTCAGCATCAGTAAAATTAATTAGGGTTTTCTGGATCCACCTGCAAATAGAGTGTTAAACTCTGTCTTGCTTTTCAATTTAAAATTGAATTTGTGATTAACAGCAGAGTAGAGTGGAGAGGAGGGAAAAAGCCAGCTTCTGACATTTCATAAATGAAAAGCATTCTCTTATTTTAAATAATGAATACAGCCCTATATATAGAAGATTAAAGGTCCATATAATTAGCGACACATGATTTTCCAATCTTATGGATGTCTTTGACAATTAACAATATAAATTATGAAATGTACCATTCAAACTCTGGAATGGGCCATTTTGACCTGCAAACAGGTTGTTCTGGTACACCTGAAATACACCTGTTGGGATGATGAAGCACCTTAGCATCACTTTGGGTGGATCTGTTTCAAGGTTGCAAAATTCCCTTCTGAAGGATGAATGTTGAACACTGGAACATTATACAGTCCCATACAATAAGGCTGTACAGATGCAGAAATTGGATAATATGGGTAGAAGCTATAGAGGATGACTAGTCTGAGATGGAGGAATGGGTTAAATGCATCATTAGTCTGGAATCGCTTCATGACCAAAAATGATCTAAATTCAGCCCACCTTGAATTCTGTTGATTCTTATCTTGGTTTATGGAATTCCCTTCCAGAAGAGGCCATGACAGCTGTCAGCCTGGATAGCTTCAAGGCAGGATTAGACAGAATCATGGATGCCAAGTGTATCGATGGTTATTGAAATGGATGTCCATGTGCCGCCTCTGTGTTGGTTGAGGCAGGCAGGATTCCCTTGAGTCCCATTTGTTGGGGTCAAGGGAAAGGGAGGGTCTTGCCTTCTCTTTCTGCTCAAGATCCCCAAGTTCAATCCCCAAGGCTATAAAAGCTTCTAGAGTTGTTAACCTGATCCTACGCAGCTTCTGCTCAGGCAATCTCACACTACTCACAAGAGACTACAAAACTTTTGCCAGACCCATCCTAGACTACTAATTATCTGTCTGGAACCCATACCACATCTCAGACATCAACACCCTTGAAAATGTCCAAAGACATTTCATCAGAAGAGCCCTTCACTCCTCCACTCGAAACAGAATATCCTACAAAAATAGACTAACAATCCTGGGCCTAGAAAGCTTGGAACTATGGCGCCTAAAACACAATTTGAGTATTGCCCACAAGATCATATGCTGCAATGCCCTACCAGTCAATGACTACTTCAGCTTCAACCACAACAACACAAGAGCATGCAACAGATTCAAACTTAACGCTCCAAACTTGACTGTAAAAAATATGATTTCAACAATCGAGTTATCGAAATGTGGAACTCATTACCGGACTCAATTGTGTCAACCCCTAACCCCCAACATTTCTCCGTTAGACTCTCCACGATTGACCTCTCCAGATTCCTAAGAGGCCAGTAAGGGGCGTACATAAGTGCACTGGTGTGCCTTTCGTCCCCTGTCCAATTGTCTTTCCTTTCTCTCACTTATCATATATATTTCCTTTCTTTCATATATCCTCTCCTCTAAGTTCACTTTACCCTTATATATATTACTACATGTCTATTTTTCTTCCTATGTATTTATGTATTGGACAAATGAATAAATAAATAGATAAAATAAATAAATTGGTGGGCCACTATGTGACACAGAATGCTGGACTCTATGGGCTTTGGCCTGATTCAGCATGGCTCTTCTTATGTTCTGATGTTCTAACTATCATACAAGCACTGCCTGTAATATCTTTCCTCGGGCGATGTGATTTGCACAAATATTGTTGTTTCAAATAAATCTGTGCCCCTCAATTGCAGAGGGGAAGCGGTTTAGCCACGATCGTTTTGAACCTATCCTTGAACCATATATTTTATTTATTGTACCCATAATAACGTCCTTCTCCAAAGCTTATACAACTATAAATTCTTTTGCCCTAATTGATTTTATTTCTTGAAACAGAATCAGACCTTACATAAATCATAATGATGATTTATTTCCTTCCATCGCCTGAAGCATTTCAGAAGAAACAGGCCATTGGTTTGTGTGCTGGGTCTAACTAAACCTAAAAGATGGTTTTCAGGGGAAATGTTACAGGTATAATGTTCGAGGAATTTAAAAACAAAACAAAACAAAATTTCAGATTGAACAAGGTTCCATTCACTCCTTCAACTGCCTTTATGGTTTATTTAATATTTATAGCAGAAGATTTATGGTGGCTTATAAATAGATCATTAATAGATCATTAACAGTAGTTTATGTTCCCAGAATAGTTTATTTGAAGGAATACTTATTCCCATACCAACTTGGCATATTTTAAAATATTTCACAAAAGCTTCTTTGGAGTTATAGGAAACTGTAGTTCACCTTTCCTACCAATTAGTTTAAAAAAAAGGAAAGAACTATAGATTTGAGCCATAATTAGGAAGTTAAACATTTCAGTTGTGGCCTCTATGTTATAGAAGCACTTTCAGAAAGTGTATACTATCAAACTTAACAATATCTGTTTAAGCTTGAGGCATGTTTTAGCTTTTATCTCCTATTTTGTGTCTCTGGTTCAGAATGTTCCAATATTATTTTTGCATCAGGTGACATATAAAGATTTTGCGATAAAAAACCCCCAAAGTGGTTATGGCTCCAGTTGGTCCTAATCTTTTCCATTTAAGTCGGTTCCTCTTTATTAACCAACAGACTAATAAATAGACTAATAAATCTAGTTTAGCTTAACAAAAACCTTGCTCCCTGGTGAATATAAACCTGGATAAAATAGGGTAATCCACTCCCCATCCCCAAATTTACTACTGGTCTTAGATTTGTCAACTCCAATTGATAGGCTTCCAATTTCTAATAAATAAAGTACTGCATGAAATAGTTATATTTTTTCCTTCCATTGGTTAGCAGAGGTAAGCATTTTGGTCTCATAAATGAGATGAACTTGTAGCTTTCATCTTTCCTCTCTAACAGATCTTGCTGGATGGGCTCAGCAAAATACTCAATATTTATCTGATCAAAACGGGATGCAAATATTCCAATTGTTGGATCCGACATGGTTGACTTTTCCAATATTTTGTTGATCATTAAGAGCAAGTCATTGCAATCCAATCAGACTCCTGTGGGGTTCAGAAATTTTTGTCCCTGGATCCCAATACATGCTTGACAATAAATAGTTGTTTTCTTCATTCGTGTGTATTTATTTACTATACTTACCTGCTGTAGCATCTCATCCTGACACAACCATATCCCACCTTGCCAAATCGCCTGTTATCTTTTTGGCAATGATCAAAAGAAACAGGCAATCCATTTTGCATGCAAGCATGTTTTAACTCTATTTGTGACACTCAATAAATAAATTACAGGTTTTATAAAATTCCCAGAGAACTGTAGTTATTAACATCACACGCTTGGAAGAATGAATTAAATGCCAGCCTTTGCTGAAACCTGAAAGCTTCTTTTTTCACTATAAAGTGCATCATTTTGTTGTCTTCCTTCCTTCCTTCCTTCCTTCCTTCCTTCCTCTTTCTTTCTTTCTTTCTTTCTTTCTTTCTTTCCTTCCTTCCTTCCTTCTTTCTTTCCTTTCTCTCTCTCTCTCCTTCTCTCTCTCTCTTTCTTTCTTTCTCTTCTTTCTTTCTTTCCTTCCTTCCTTTCTCTTTCTTTCTTCCTTTCTTTCCTTTCTCTGTCTCTCTCTCTCTTTCTTTCTCTCTTTCTTCTTTCCTTCCTTCCTTCTTTCTTTCTTTCTTTCCTTTCTCTCTCTCTCTCTCTTTCTTTCTTTCCCACCCTTCTAATATAGAGTAAGAACAGTTACTGGTGAAAGTAAAAGCAGATGGGCTCCTGTCTTGGATAGTTTACAGCATCGTATAAACTCCACAAAATGAAAATGAATTATGTATTATTGGGTTTTACATAAGGTCACCATCTGACCTCTGACCCATCCCTTTTTTCTCGTTTGGCTCAATTATTAGAGGAAATGACAGATTTGATCTCTTTTCAAACTGTATTAGAAAGGGCTCCTTTATTTTGGCCCCCAGCAGCACTGCTCTGTCAGAAGTCACCCAAGTGCATTAATTATGATTGATTTACGGAGTCTATAAGGTGATTATTTCTAGGATTCTACTGCTGTGCTAAAACCTTTTGACCCCCACCCCCCTCTTAGGCCACACAGCCAAACGGAAACCCTAAGAAGATTTAAAAGCGGTGAGGGGACCGGAGAGCTTGCTTCTTTTCTGTGTTTGAATTCAAAACATTTCAAGACACTCAAGCAAATCCCATGGATTGAATTACCGGGAGTTTCTGCTGCTATTTCACAGTCTGAGATCTCAAATATCCAACCTTCTAATATATCTGTCTCTATATCATCAAATATCATTATATATCTCTTCTCTTCTCTCATCTTCTCTTTTCTTCTCTTCTCTTTTCTTCTCTTCTCTTCTCTCATCTTCTCTTCTCTTCTCTCGTCTTCTCTTCTCTCGTCTTCTCTTCTCTCTTCTTGTCTTCCCTTCTCTTCTCTCATCTTCTCTTCTCTCTTCTTCTCTTCTCTCATCTTCTCTTTTCTTTTTTTCCTTTCCTTTTCTTCTCTTCTCTTCTCTCATCTTCTCTTCTCTTGTCTTCTCTTCTCTCTTCTCGTCTTCTCTTCTCTTCTCTCATCTTTTCTTCTCTCTTCTCATCTTCTCTCATCTTCTCTTCTCTCTTCTCTCATCTTCTCTTCTCTCGTCTTCTCTTCTCTCATCTTCTCTTCTCTCTTCTCGTCTTCTCTTCTCTCATCTTTTCTTCTCTCTTCTCATCTTCTCTCATCTTCTCTTCTCTCTTCTCATCTTCTCTTCTCTCATCTTCTCTTCTCTCTTCTCGTCTTCTCTTCTATCGTCTTCTCTTCTCCTCTCCTCTCCCCTTCCCTTCTCTTCTCCCCACCTCTCTCTCACACAGAGATGTACATCTATATATCATCTATCTATCTATCTATCTATCTATCTATCTATCTATCTATCTATCTATCTATCTTTTTATCTACCGATCTATCGATCTATCAATCATCTATCTATTCATCTTCAATATTCAGAGAAAGATACTAAAGAAAACTGTTCCAATATATCTCATTTTGTGTTCTGTTACTGAAAAGGAAGAAGGAAGAAGGAGGAAGGAAGGAGGAAGGAAGAGAAAGGAAAGAGAGAGAGAAAGAGAAAGAGAGAGAGAAGGAAGAGAGAGAGAGAGAAAGAGAGAGAGAGAAAGAAAGAAAGAAAGAAAGAAAGAAAGAACGAAAGAAAGAAAGAAAGCTTAATTTTGACCAATATCATCCATTCTCAACTTTGGCACATCCAACCCTTTGGGATATAACATCTACTTTCCTAAGTTGTAGAAATGCAATGGAGAGTGAAGAATTGAAGGGTCCCATTCTTTTCCTTCTCAACATATTTTTAAAATGACAGTACTAATTAAAGAAATGAAAGGAAAAGGGGCCACTGTCAGTTTTGATGTAAAGTGCTGAATTTTAATAAGCTTAGTGATGGAAGTGAACTCAACTTTTCCAAATATCCCCCTCCAACATCGTTTGAGGGAGGGGAGGAATCCTGTCTTGAAACTCTGATTATTGAATATCTGAATTCCAGGCTTAGAAATGAAATTCTACTCGGTGGCTAAAGTTGTAGTTTCTACAGTCAGGTTTGGAGCAGCTTACCTTGAGTTTGTATCTGTTGTGCGCTCGTGTATTGTTGTGGTTGAAGCTGAAGTAGTCACTGACAGGAAGGACGTTGTAGCAGATGATTTTATGGGCTATGCATAGGTCCTGTTTAAGGCGACATAGTTCTAAGCTTTCTAAACCTAGGATTGTAAGTCTAGTTGCATACGGTATTCTGTTGTGAATAGAATGACTCTTCTCTTCTCTTCTCTCCTCTCCTCTCTTCTCTTCTCCTCTCCTCTATTCCTCTTCTCTTCTCTTCTCTTCTCTCCTCTCCTCTCCTCCTCTCCTCTCCTCTCCTCTCCCCTCTCCTCCCCTCCCCTCCTCTCCTCTCTTCTCTCCTCTATTCCTCTTCTCTTCTCTTCTATTTTCCTTCTGCAGAGACTGTTGCGATGCCACCTTTCCTCTTGCCAAACTTCACAATGACACTAGAATTTGATTTCCTAGACCTTTTGACAGCTAAGGATTACCCTTTGCTGTCAGTTCTGTGTGAAAGGTAGTGATTTGATTATTTTGTTGTTGTGAACATGGGTGTGGTTGTCACAATGAATCAGTGAGGATATACCGACATATCAGAAAGCCAAAGGCTGTCATTATGGGCTCTTGATCAGAGGCTGCGCGTTGCATAATTATTCCCGCATCCGCACTGGTCTAGTTTACCTTGTGTTAGGTTGAGAATTATCTACCATCACTTCTAGCAGTTGGTCAGAAATATTTCATGCAGATTTCCCATGGTGGTCACTGAAGGGTGTATCAATCCTGGACTTCTTGCTGAGAATTTAAAATGTCTATCTTTTATTTTTTATTTTACATCTGATAAAAGGTTTTAAGGGAGAAGGGAAAAAAAGGTTTAGGGAGGGGGAGCTGGAGATATTCAAGTCTTCATTATTGAAATTGTTGCAACATTTGATTGAATAGAATTACCTACAAAGAGAATGTGGCATTTTAACATTATACAATCAAGTTACTTGTGGCAGCTGACATCTCTCTCCTTGATGGAGGCTATATCTCAAAACTGCATTCACGGAGAACTCTATAAATTCAAATCAACCCTGCAATTTAATTTTCAACAGATCCATAGGTTTGAGAATGGAGCTTTCCTCAGTCGAGCACAGTGTGTTTTGACAGAAGCGTATTCAGTGAATTTAGCAAAATGCAAAAGTCAGGTGGCCTGTGTAGATGTGTAGATCCATTGGGCCCTTGGGAAGAGACACACCAGGGTTCTCTCATGCTCATATGAATGAAATTCCTCCTAGTCACCCAGATTTGACCTAGGCCCAGATAGAAACATAGAAGTCTGACGGCAGAAAAAGACCTCATGGTCCATCTAATCTGCCCTTATACTATTTTCTGCATTTTATCTTAGGATGGATATATGTTTATCCCAGGTATGTTTAAATTCAGTTACTGTGGATTTATCTACCATGTCTGCTGGAAGTTTGCTCGAAGGATCTACTACTCTTTCAGTAAAATAATATTTTCTCATGTTGCTTTTGATCTTTCCCCCAACTAACTTCAAATTGTGTCCCCTTGTTCTTGTGTTCACTTTCCTATTAAAAACACTTCCCTCATGGACTTATTTAACCCTTTAACATATTTAAATGTTTCGATCATGTCCCCCCTTTTCCTTCTGTCCTCCAGACTATACAGATTGAGTTCATTAAGTCTTTCCTGATACGTTTTATGCTTAAGACCTTCCACCATTCTTCTAGCCCATCTTTGGACCCGTTCAATTTTGTCAATATCTTTTTGTAGGTGAGGTCTCCAGAACCGAACACAGTATTCCAAATGTGGTCTCACCAGCACTCTATATAGCGGGATCATAATCTCCCTCTTCCTGCTTGTTATACCTCTAGCTATGCAGCCAAGCATCCTACTTGCTTTCCCTACCACCTGACTGCACTGTTCACCCATTTTGAGACTGTCAGAAATCACTACCCCTAAATCCTTTTCTTTTGAAGTATTTGCTAACACAGAACTGCCAATACAATACTCAGATTGAGGATTCCTTTTCCCCAAGTGCATTATTTTACATTTGGAAACATTAAACTGCAGTTTCCATTGCTTTGACCATTTATCTAGTAAAGCTAAATCATTTACCATATTACAGACACCTCCAGGAATATCAACCCTATTGCACACTTTAGAGTCATCGGCAAATGAGGCTAATCAAAGGCAAAGAACCCAATGTTGCAGTACAAATATCTGAGTTTTGCACAGCAGCACAGAACACCCATCAAATCCTGATGACCCAATATCCCATAATAGCAATAGCAGTAGCACTTAGATTTATGTACCACTTTACAGCCCTCTATATAAGTAGGTCCCCCCCCCCCCGGTCCTTGTTTTACCAACCTTGGAAGGATGGAAGGCTGAGTCAACTTTATAGCCTGGTGAGATTCGAACTGGCAAACTGCTGGCAATCTGCAGTCAGCAGAATTAGCCTGTAGTACTGCATTCTAACCACTCCGTCACCATGGTTCTTAATATATTATAGTTAGAACTACATTTATAGTTGCATGATTGAATATAGGCGGTATTGTAGATTTCAGGTATTATTAGATGTTAGTTGGTTATTTTACAAAGGTATTTTAACTCTGCCTTCAATTTTATTTTGTTCATTATCTGTACTGGTCTTTGATCACAATCGATTGAAATTGAATTGAGATGAATGAAATTTCCAAGAAATATTCCAATTTCATTTGAAACTTCTTGCCTTTAAACATTTTCTTCTTCTTCTTCTTCTTCTTCTTCTTCTTCTTCTTCTTCTTCTTCTTCTTCTTCTTCTTCTTCTTTTCCAATAACATTTACAAGCTGGTGAAAAGTTTTGAAAGACCTTTGAGAAGAGCAGCCAACAGCTTGCGTCTGGTACCTCAGATCTTTGTGGGCTACAAATTGTTTGTTTTGTCAAGTACGTATTGGTGGTATACAAAGATATAACAATGTTTATAGACATGATACTAGTTATCTAAGTTCTTTTTGTCAAGTACATATTGGTGGTATACAAAGATATAACAATGTTTATATACATGATACTAGTTATCTAAGTTCTTTTTGTCAAGTACATATTGGTGGTATACAAAGATATAACAATGTTTATATACATGATACTAGTTACCTAAGTTCTTTTTGTCAAGTACATATTGGTGGTATACAAAGATATAACAATGTTTATATACGTGATACTAGTAAGAGAGAAACATTAGGACAGGGGATGGAAGGCACACTGATGCACTTATGCATGCCCCTTACTGACCTCTTAGGAATCGGGACAGGTCAACAGTGGATGGTTTAAGGCTAAAGTTTTGGGGGTTAGGTGATGATACTACAGAGTCAGGTATTGAGTTCCATGCATCAACTACTCGGTTACTGAAGTTGTATTTCCAGCAGTCAAGTTTGGAGCAGTTTACTTTGAGTTTGCATCTGTTGTATGCTCAATTTTATCTCTTTGTTTTTGGGAAACGATTACTGGGGGAGAGAATCTTCTGGATTTTCAGTAAAAACTTTGAACAGATGTCATTTCTTTCTTTCCAGAGCCTTGCCTTTTTCCTGGTACCTTATCCTCTCGAGATTATTTCTACAGAACTTGCGCAATTTAAAAGAAACTTTTCAAAGCCTCTGAAATAGCGTTACAGAACCGATGATGGCAATTTATGAATTTGTAGCTTCGATTTGGAAGGACAAGTTTTTTGGCTACCAATATCTCCACTTTTTAAAGTCTGAAATAGTTTGCCTAATTCCTCCATCTCACTTTTTTTTCCCAAAAGAAGAAGAAGAAGAAGAAGAAGAAGAAGAAGAAGAAGAAGAAGAAGAAGAAGAAGAAGAAGAAGAAGAAGAAGAAGTAAGGTCAGGGAACCAATGTAACAATAAATATTCAGGGTTTGGGGGGATGGATTGCACAGATGGGGGCATTTAAAGGACTTAATTAACAAGTTCCAAACTTACTGAGTCTTCTATTTAAAAAAAGAAAAAGAAAAATCAAATAAAGTTTGTCCAATTAAATTTCAGAAGAAGAGGGGGGAGGTTGTTAGCTTACAGATTTTTCTTTTTTTAAAAAAAAAAAGAGAGAGAGTTTTCTGCAGATTGAAATCGTCCAAGCTGATTAATTCAGTGAAAAGCCGCCTTGTGTGGAGTTTCCACCAAGTTATAAGCACTTGAGCATTTTGGGAGCCCAAATTTAATTATAGCCTTTTGATATTCAGGCTTTGCTCCAAAGAAATCCCCCAAATTCCCATAATAGTCGGTGATGTCATTCTCTACTATAACTCCCAACTTTCCCCCTCTCTCCCCCTCCACAAAACTTCAAGCATGTTTCCATGTCAATGGGGGGAGAGAATGCAAAACAAAGAGAAAGGGGGAAAAAAACCCAGGCTAAATCACAATTATTTTTTCCCAAGCCTTTCATTTTTGGCTTTAAAAACAGATAGATCCTATTTTTCTCCAAAGGCAGAATCCTGGGCTCAAAATTCACCTCTTGAAATTAAATCTTGAAGGCCAAACATGGGCCTTCAATTAAGACATTGGGGGGAAAAAACCCTCATCCATGGTTTTCCTTGAAATGATATTTTTTGCTAAAAGAGATGAAGCCCAAAAGAAAACTGGGAGTTTGGGATGCAGGGGTGGGAGTGAGGGTGGAGAGACAGAAAATGGATAAGAGAAGCAGAAAGAGAAAGGGAGCAAGAGAAAGAGAGAGACAGAAAGAGAGAAAGGAAAGAAGGAAGGAAGGAAAGAAGGAAGGAAAGAAGAAAGAAAAGAAAGAAAGAAAGAAAGGAAAGAAAGAAAGAAGGAAGGAAGGATGAAGAAAGAGAGAGAAAGTGAGAAAGAAGGGGAGGAAGGAAAGAAGAAAGAAAGAAAGGAGAGAAATAAAGGAAGAGAGAGAGAGAAGGAAAGGAAGGAAGGAAGGAACGAAGTGAGGGAGAGAGGGAGGGAGGATGAAGAGAGAGAAAGTGAGGAAGGAAGGAAGGATGAAGAAAGAGAGAGAAAGTGAGAAAGAAGGGGAGGAAGGAAAGAAGAAAGAAAGGAGAGAAAGAAAGAAAGAGAGAGAGAGAGAAAGGAAGGAAGGAAGGAAGTGAGGGAGAGGAGGAGGGAGGATGAAGAGAGAGAAAGTGAGGAAGGAAGGAAGGAAGAAGAGAGAGGAAGGAAGGAAGGAAGGAGAGAGAGGAAAAAGAGAAAGAACGAGAATGAGAAAGGGAAAGGGAAAGGGAAAAAGAAGAGAAAGAGAGAATTTTCATTTGTATAAGCTGCCCCCACCCCCCCAAAGCTGGGGAATTTTCAATTATATATATCTAATTATGGCTGTCACTTGATGAATTGAGCAAAAGACATTTTTGCGTCCCCCCCTCCTCTCTTTTTTTTGTCTCTTCCTCATCTTTTCTCAGAGAATGATTATAGCACACTTTACACAACTAATTGCCTTGCTGCTTATTAGTGATACAATTATGCAAGCCAAGGCTCCTTGTGTGTGTGAACCACCATCTGCAGAAGAAGTGGGGGTGGTTGACACTATTCAAAACTATCCATAATTTAACCGATGTTATTCCGACGCACTGAGCTCGCACAATAATTCTGCCTTCATATTTCATAGGCCTAAGGAAGGGCAGGGGCTGCTTTTCTGAACTTTCTTTCTAACCCTCCCACCCCTTCTTTAAAAAGAAGAAGAAGAAAGAAAGAAAAGAATAAACGTGTCTCTTCATGGTTCTCTTCTTGATCCTGGTTGAGAATTTGAAAGAAAGGAATGGCAGAGAAAGAAAGTTATTCAAATCTTGACACACACACACAAAAAGAAGGAAGCCAACCATGGATAATGCTTCTTCTTCTTCTTCTTATGGATTGTTTTCTTTAAAACTTCATTTGGCAGATTCAGAAAAAAATGAAATGCAGCTATTAGATTTCATCTTATTTTTCAAATTTATTTGAAAATAAATGGGCGGCATACAAATCTAAATAATAATAATAATAATAATAATAATAATAATAATAATAATAATAATAATAATAATGGGTGCAGTGCCAAAGGATCTCAGTGGACATTTGAAAACCATTGGAATTGACAAAATCTCCATCTGTCAATTGCAAAAGAGCGCTTTACTGGGATCGGCAAACATAATTCGCCGCTACATCACACAGTCCTATTATTATTATAATTCTTAATGTCAGTGAATCGCACAATCATGAAGTGTTATTACAACTTAGAGCCTGAAAAACGTGGATATCAAAGACAGATGTTATTATTATTATTATTATTATTATTATTATTATTATCATCATCATCATCATCATCATCATCATCATCATTATTGAAGCATAACACACCAAACATCCTGATTGTGGAGAAAAAGAAAGTATGGATCATCGACATCGCAATCCCAGGAGACAGCAGAATTGAGGAGAAGCAGCTAGAGAAATTAGTGAAATACGAAGATCTAAAAATCGAGCTGCAACGACTCTGGCATAAGCCAGTGAAAGTGGTCCCAGTGGTACTTGGCACGCTGGGCGCAGTGCCAAAAGATCTCAGCGGACATGAAAAGCAAGCTGTTTCACTGATTAATTCAGGAAATTTCTCCTTAGTTGTAAGTTGCTTCTCTCCTTCTTTAGTCTCCATACATTGCTTCTTTTCCTACCCTCAAGTGCTTTGGAGAATAGTTTGACTCCCTCTGCTTGGTGGCAACCCCTGAGATTTTGGCCCCCTAATATCATGTCACCCCTGGTCCTTCTTTTCCTAAGACTAGACATACTCGGTTCATATATTTTAGCCTCCAGTCCCCTAACCATCTTTGTTGCTCTTCTCTGCACCCTTTCTAGAGTCTCAACATCTTCAACAATCTAGAACCATTGTTCCTCATCCTGTTGATTGCTTGGTCAGGTCAATGGTTTCTTGGGAATTCAAGACCGGATTTCCATGTCATTTGTTTCCATAGCTTGCCAAAGCATGCACTGTTGAAGAGCGCACAGTCTTCACACGCACACACACACACACTGAACTGTGCTAAGCCTTATACTTTGGTATATAATTGGACCAGATTATCTCAGGGACCGCCTTCTGCTGCACGAATCCCAGCGACCAGTTAGGTCCCACAAAGTGGATCTTCTCCGGGTCCCGTCAACTAAAGAATGTCGCTTGGTGGGACCCAGGGGAAGAGCCTTCTCTGTGGTGGCCCCGGCCCTCTGGAACCAACTCCCCCCAAATATTAGAATTGCCCCCACCCTCCTTGCCTTTCGTAAGCTGCTTAAAACCCACCTCTGCCGTCAGGCATGGGGGAATTGAGACCCTCTTCCCCCTAGACCTTTACAATTCTATGCATGGTATGTATGTATGTATGTTTGGTTTTTTTATATTAATGGGCTTTTAATTATTTCTAACATCAGACTACTATTGTACACTGCTTTATTGTTGCTGTTAGCTGCCCCGAGTCTCCGGAGAGGTGTGGCATACAAATCCAATAAATAAATAAATAAATAAATAATATAAACCATCATGGCAGAGAACACTGAAAATATTAAGCATAACATGATAAGTCACGTCATTGCTTGGCACAATCTGAAAACCAGCCAACTCTTTTAACAAGTGGCCTTCACATCACAGATTCCAAAGCTGTGTTGTGATAACGTGGTTGTGATAACAAATCACTGATAATGCACTGAAGCAAATTTAGATCTTGGACAAAGCATGCATCTGTCCAATTAACTTCGAAAATATTTTGCATAGCATAGTTCCCAAGCCCAGCGAAGTTAAACATTCTGCAGAGTTTCTCTATAGCTGCCTTCCTGTAAAATTCCCCCTTAGACAACATAATTAAACAGCTCAGGAGTGAAAATCCTACACATCTGGATGGCATAGGTTACATAACAGTCCTTTGGAGTCCTTTTCATTGGCCAAACTTGTGTATAATTTTCCCAATTTTGAATTCTTAAGAAGACTTCTTTTTGATTTTTTGATATGTACTTCTTGTAGGATGCTTATCTGGGCTTTTTGTTTCATAAGTTTAGTTAGTACTTGGTTTCTCTTCCTTGGGTTATTTAATCCATTTACATTGACTGAAAATATTTACAGATCATGTATCATCTTTATTTATAGTACCTTTTGGGTTCTTTTGGTTCTCGAAGTCGGGTATCTAAAATTAGGTCTTGTGAGATCTGTAGTTGTTTCTGCCTTACCACCAATGCTTCTTCCCCTCTGATTTTGCCCTCCTAATAAGTTTTCCCCAAGATCTTCAGGTACATTTGATTCATTCTCAGACATTTGACAAGTTAATGTTAGTTTTCTCTTACCAAAGTTAAAATTCCATTGAGATCTCCCACAGGCAGAGAGAAAGCATATCCCTGACCATCCCATAAGATGGCTATGAATGTAGTCATCATCTTTTAATGACCCCATAATCCCTTTTGGGATTGAATCTGGAAGGAAGGAAGGAAGAAAAGAAGGAAGGAAGGAAAGAAAAGAGGAAGAGAGGGAGGAATGGAGGGAGGGAGGGGGGAGGAAGGGAGAAAAAGAGAGAGGGAGGGAGGAATGGAGGGAGGGAAGAAGGAAGGAAAGAGAGAGGAAGGGAGAAATTTCAGGAGGGAGGAAAAGGAAGAGGGAGGAGGGAGGAAGGGAGAAAAAGAGAGAGGGAGGAAAGGAGGAAGGAAAAGATAGAGGAAGAGAGAAATTGCAGCAGGGATGAAAAGGAAGAGAGAGGAAGTAAAAGAGAGAGAAAGGGAATGGAGAGAGGAAGGAGGGAAGGAAAAAGGGGAGGGAGGAAAAGAGAGAGGAAGGGAGGAAGGAAATAAATAAAAAAATAAATAGAAAGAAAGAAAGAATGAAAGAATGAAAGAAAGAAAGAAAGAAAGGAAGGAAGGAAGGAAGGAAGGAAGGAAGGAAGAAAGAAAGAAGCATGTTTCCTTCTCTCTGCTTTTATTTCCCAGCCACAAAATCCCCTTCCAACATAATCTGCAGCCTTTCAGAAAAGGATAAAATCCATTACTTATACAGCAAATGTTTTTTAATGCAACACAGAGGGGGAATAAAAACGCCTCCGAAAGAGTTTTATTAAAAACAAATTCCCACAGTAAATACATATACACCCTCTGATTCTACGCTGAAGCAGCCAAGACATCTCCGGGTAAGTGCTATGGGAAGTACTTATAAATTACTCGAAATAAAAAATGTAAAAAAAACCCCACTGTTGCCTGGACATCAGGGTTGAAATGCTGCAGTTTGTAATAAATTAACCCAGTGCTTCACTTCCCCTCTCCTAACAAAGCGGCTATTTGTCTGAATAACCTACATTCATGTGTGAGTTATATTTTCACAACTCCAACAGCATTCATTTGCAAATCATCCCACCGTTTTAATGCTAGCGTTTTAAATACCTTAAGAACTAATAAATAAAGCAAAGTAGAGCAAACAGTGGGCTTTCTGCCTAAAACCCAGCCTCATTTGTGTCGGGGGTTTCTCCCCTCCTGCTCCTCCACTCTCTCTCTCTCCCTCTCTCCTTTTTCCCTTTCAAAATAATTTTATGCATTCTAAAAGTTTTTTCCCCCCATCCCCTTAAAAAACAACAACAACCACCGTTCTGGATGAAATGCCCCTTTGCAATATTTTCCTTTCCTGAGTTTGAGTCCCCTGTCCAATTGTCTTTCCTTTCTCTCACTTACCATATATATCTTCTTTCTTTCGTATATCCTCTCCTCTAAGTTCACTTTACCCTTATATATATTACTACATCATGCAGAAGGCAGCTGTGAGAGTTCCCAAATATGCCCATGTTACACCAACACTCCGCAGTCTGCATTGGTTGCCGATCAGTTTCCGGTCACAATTCAAAGTGTTGGTTATGACCTATAAAGCCCTTCATGGCACCGGACCAGATTATCTCCGGGACCGCCTTCTGCTGCACGAATCCCAGCGACCATTTAGGTCCCACAGAGTTGGTCTTCTCCGGGTCCCGTCAACCAAACAATGTCGCTTGGCAGGACCCAGACGAAGAGCCTTCTCTGTGGCAGCCCCGGCCCTTTGGAACCAACTCCCCCCAGGGATTAGAATTGTCCCCACCCTCCTTGCCTTTCGAAAGCTCCTTAAAACCCACCTCTGCCGCCAGGCATGAGGGAATTGAGTTACACTTCCACCTAGGCCTTTACAATTTTATGCATGGTATGTCTGTATGTATGATTGGTTTTTATATTAATGGGTTTTTAACTGTTTTTAGTATTGGATTTTGTTATATACGGTTTTATTGATGTTGGTAGCCGCCCCGAGTCTGCGGAGAGGGGCGGCATACAAATCCAATAAATAAATAAATAAATAAATAAATAAATAAATAAATAAATAAATAAATACATGTCTATTTTTCTTCCTATGTATTTGTGTATTGGACAAATGAATGAATAAATAAATAAATAAATAAAATAAAAGACCTTTCCTATGTCTTGCTTTCTTATATGTCCGGGAAGGTTTGGAAAAAATGGGATTTGCAATCGAGTTTTGTTTCCTGATGCAGAAATGAAATGCATACGTGTTTTGGGTAGGCGTTGTCCTCCAACCACTGTCCTCTAGGAACGATTGACCTCTCCAGGTTCCTAAGAGGCCAGTAAGGGACGTACATAAGTGCACTGGTGTGCCTTTCGTCCCCTGTCCAATTGTCTTTCCTTTCTCTCACTTATCATATATATTTTCTTTCTTTCATATATCCTCTCCTCTACGTTCACTTTACCCTTATATATATTACTACATGTCTATTTTTCTTCCTATGTATTTGTGTATTGGACAAATGAATAAATAAATAAATAAATAAATAAAAATAAATAAATAAAGTGATAGTGAACCTTTTTTTCCTCAGGTGCTGAACGAGCGTATGTACACTATCACATATACACGTACACTAGATTCGCCCACGTTTCTGCAACACTCCGTGGCCTGCACTGGCTGCCGATCGGTTTCCGGTCACAATTCAAAGTGTTGGTAATGACCTTTAAAGCCCTTCATGGCATTGGACCAGAATATCTCCGGAACCGCCTTCTACCGCACGAATCCCAGCAGCCGATAAGGTCCCACAGAGTTGGCCTTCTCCGGGTCCCGTTGACCAAACAATGTCATTTGGCAGGACCCAGGGGAAGAGCCTTCTCTGTGGCAGCCCCGGCCCTCTGGAATCAACTCCCCCCGGAGATTATAACAGCCCCCACCCTCCTTGTCTTTCGCAAGTTACTTAAGACCCACCTATATCACGAGGCATGGGGGAACTAAGACATCTCCCCCAGGCTTTCTTATATTTTATGTTTGGTATGTATGTGTTGTATGGTTTTTTAACAGTTGGTTTTTTTTATATAATTCTTATTATTAGATTTGTTCCATTGTTTACACTGTTTTTTATTGTTGTTGTGAGCCGCCCCAAGTATTCGGAGAGGGACGGCATACCAATCTAATGAAATAAATAAATAAATAAATGAGTGCCCACACCCATAATCCAATGCCTTGGGAGGACAAAAACAGATTCCCCTATCCCGGGGAATCCCTCTGGAGGCCGGAAACAGCCTGTTTCCCACCTTCTGGTGGGCCCAGTAGGCTTGTGTTTCACCCTCCCCGCCCTCCTCCATCCCCCCAGAGGATCTCTGGAAGCCAAAAATGACCTCCCAGAGCCTCTATGCAAGCCAAAAATCAGCTGGTCTGTACACATGTGCACACTGGAGCTGAGCTAGGGCAACGGCTCATGTGCCAGCAGATATGGTTCTGCGTGCCATCTGTGGCACCTGTGCCATAGGTTCGCCATCACTGCCATAAGCTAAATAGAGAGTTTTTAGCATACAGTATACAGTAGAGTCTGGATTATCCAACATAAATGGGCGGGCTGATAGTCGGATACCCAAAAATGTTGGATAATAATGATAATGATAATGATAATGACAATGACAATGACAATGACAATGATAATGATAATGATAATGATAATGATAATGATAATGATAATGATAATGATAATGATAATGATAATGATAATGATAATGATAATGATAATGATAATGATTTATTAGATTTGTATGCTGCCCCTCTCCACAGACTCGGGGCAGCTCACAACAGTAATAAAACAATACACAATGTGACAAATCTAATGTTTAAAATAAAATATATTAAAAACCCAACATTTAAAAACCATGCAATACAAGCATACCATACATAAAACTATACTGTATAAGCCTCGGGGAGATGTCTCAATTCCCACGTGCTTGGCGATATAGGTGGGTCTTAAGCAATTTACGAAAGACAAGGAGGGTGGGGGCAGTTCTAATCTCTGGGGGGAGTTGATTCCAGAGGGCCAGGGCTGCCACTGAGAAGGCTCTTCCCCTAGGGCCTGCCAGATGACATTGTTTAGTCGACGGGACCCGAAGAAGGCCAACTCTATGAGACTTTATCGGCCACTGGGATTCGTGTGGCAGGAGATGGTCCCCGAGGTGTTCTGGTCCAATGCCATGTAGACTCTACTGTCAAGGCAGGAGAAAAATAAATAGGAGGTCCTGGGATAAAGATATGGCTCAACGTGACACCTGTGTTTTGTTTCCTTCTGTTGCCCTGATGCAGGAATGACGTGCATAAGTGTTTTGCACTACCACTGCTACTGGGTCTTCGAACCACCGAATCAGGGAGCACCAGTAGGATTTCACCACTGCCTTTAGATGTACTAAGAATGCATTTAGGTACTTCTTGAGTAACTAAGATAACTTAAGAGACCTCCTAAACTGTCTGTGGGACATAGCCAAGAAGGCTTCAAGAGTTGTTAACCTAATCCTATATAGCTTCTGCTCTGGCAATCTCTCACTACTTACCAGAGCTTACAAAACTTTCGCCAGATCCATCATAGAATACAGCTCATCTGTTTGGAACCCATATCGCATCTCAGACATTAACACCCTTGAAAATGTCCAAAGATACTTCACCAGAAGAGCCTTTCAGTCCTCCACTCAAAACAGAATACCCTACGAACCTTGACTTTCAACCCTGGGTCTAGAAAGCTTAGAACTACGACGCCTTAAACATGACCTAGGTATTGCCCACAAGATCATATGCTGCAATGTCCTGCCTGTCGGCGACTACTTCAGCTTCAACCACAACAACACAAGAGCGCAAGACAGATTTAAACTTCATATTAACCGCTCCAAACTTGACTGTAAAAAATATGACTTCAGTAACCGAGTTGTCGAAGCGTGGAACTCATTACCGGACTCCATAGTGTCATCCCCAAACCCCCAACACTTTACCCTTAGATTATCCATGGCTGATCTATACAGACTCCTAAGAGGTCTGCATAAGTGTGCATAAGTACACTAGAGTGCCTTCTGTCCCCTGTCCTATTGCTCTCCTATATCTCCTATACCTTTCTTCTATTCCTATATCTCTTCTTCTATTTTTTCATTGATATGTTTTATTCCTATATCTTCTCTTCTATTATTTCTTAGATATATTTTACTGAGTATATCCTCTATAACCTTCATTATGTATTTAACTATGTGTGTACCTACTAAAACTCTCATTGTGTATTTGGACAAAGTCAATCAATCAATAAAAATAATAAATAAAGCCTACCCAAAACATACAGGCATTTCATTCTTGTATCAGGGCAACAGAAGGAAACAACACTCACATCCAATGATAACAAGGCCAAGTGTTTATTTCAGGGTTCAAAAAAATATAAGGCAGGGTTTTTTCGTACTTACCTCGTTGAAATCTTGGTTTGTCTTATACGCCGGTGCATCTGAAAGCCTGAAAAATACAGTAAATTGTCAGGAATTGCACGCTCATCGCCCATGCCAGAAATACCGCAAGCAACTTCTAATCATATTAAACTCTAGCGCAGTACCAATAATTAGCCCTTCATTGAGATGCACGTCGAAATGTTCTGCATGCTACGACGAGGGTCTCTATTTATTAAAAAAAAATCGGAAGTAAAGTAGTTCGGGATATAAAGAGGCTAATGGAGCATTTAGAAAAAATTCATTAACTAATTAACCAGATTGCGCTTTGTTTATTTAGAGTGCATAAAATGTTTCCATCAGGAAAAGGCTGCTGCTTCTTCTTCTCTTCCCCACCGTGGCTGGGTGGCTGCACTGACAGCAGAACATCTGCAGTTTAATTTAAGGCATTTAACTAAATGAAGTGGTTAAATAAAGAGAGGTGGAGTGGAGTCTTCTATGCCTCTGGCCCTGGATGGTCTCTAGAGTTTAGGATGGAGTAGGGACTTGCTCCCAGCTGCTGTAGGACTTGTCAATGAGAAAGTCAGACTCTGAAGCATGTTGAACAGGGTGTGTGTGTGTATTTGTGTTTGTGTGTGTGTGTTTGCAGCGCAGGTGTGCAGGTATGTGCACATTTTCTTTTTTGCTGAATGACTGTGGAGGTTATCCAGCCAGAACATATTAGCGGAATAGCAGGAGATATCACCCTTTTTTAATGGAATACTGAAATGCCATATAAAATGCACTGGACTCTTAACCGTGCTTCCCCCCAAAATAAGACCCTGCCTTATATATTTTTTTAACCCTGAAATAAACACTTGGCCTTATTGTCATGCACTCAAAGGCCGATTGGACTTATTATCAGGGGAGGTCTTATTTGGGGGAAAACAGAGATATACATCTATACTTATTGTATTTATTGTATTTGTATTTATTAGATTTGTATGCCGCCCCTCTCCGTAGACTCATCTCTGTCTCCGTAGACTTATCTCTGTCTGTCTGACTTTTCTTCCTTCCTTCTATCCATGTCCATATCCATTCACCCATCATTCCACACACACACCCTCTATCTGTCCGTCCGTCCGTCCGTCCGTCCGTCCATCCATCCATCCATCCATCATATATCTATGGTATCTATCTATAGACATCTATACTATTCTTTACTTTACTTATATTATTACATATCTTTCTCTTCAATGTGAATTATGTATTGGACAAAATAGATAGATAGATAGATAGATAGATAGATAGATAGATAGATAGATAGATAGATAAAATCTATACCTATCTCTGTCTGTCAGTCTTTCTTTCTGTCTGTCTGTCTGTCTGTCTTCCTTCTATCCATATCAATATCCATATCCATATTCATTCAACCATCAACCCACACCCCTTTCTGTGTGTCTGTGTGTCTGTCTGTCTATCAATCGATCTATCAATCTATCAATTGATCTATCGATCTACAGTATATACAAAATCAAATTTTGTCACCTGGGTCTAACCACCTTTTATTCTCCATTTTCTTCATTCTGGTTGTCAGTTGGGAGCCACCTATACGTGAACGAACCTGTTCTTTGCAAGACTTCAGAGAACTCACTTCCTTGTGTGAACTTAGTCAGAGTGGAGCAAGATAGTTACAAGGTGGAGATAAGACATGCTCAGATTTGAGTCCGATGGCAATAAAAAGTCTGAGACATTTTACAGGCAAATGCTACCTACGTGTGTTACAGCCAAAATCAACCAAAGACAGGGTATCTCCTGAAACACTTTAGTTTAATGAAATACCTGCTTTTCTTAAAATATAATTGCTTTTCTCCAGTAAAACAAAACAAAGCTGTCAACCATTATTCATTAGGCTGGGAGAGAAGAAGCTCTAATCCAGTTTTCTCAATAAACATCCATCAAATATTACCTATGTGGTAGCTCATCTTATACTCTGGTTATGCATTACCCATTTGCATCAGTTTAAGATGAATAATTTCAAGTATCTGAAAGCTGCGAGGGGTGTTTTTTTTTTTTAGTCCCTCTCGTCCTTCATTAAAAAAATAAAATTGTCAAGATTTGTAAATGAATCACTGTCAGAGTTGACACTGAATTCCAAAGCTGTTCTCCTCTTGATTATCTGAATTTTCTTTTTCAGTACTTTTTTTGCTTCATTTCATTTATTTCTTAGACTTTTAAAGCCACCCATCTTATGCACCGTAATCAGTGGTCGGTCCTTGAACAACAAAGAAAATAATAATAATAGCTACTATATAAACTCCTGGCACCCCAAAGGCAACACACTTCCACTGTAAGAGATGACCAGGTTGAGGTTGAGAGAGGGATCAAATATGTCATCAGTCTTGAAGACTTGAAGGAGGCTTTCAACATGTCTTGGTAACACTTCCTTTGTCCCCTATGTGATCGCTTTTCTTGAGACGAGGAGCTGTTTGGGGATAGGATGGTCTGGCATCCTTGAAACATGGCCTGCCCATCATATCTGGGCTTTCATCATCAGGGTATGAATTGATGGCAGGTCAGCAGTTTAGGGAAAATCAGGACGTTGGGTTGGAAAGAGTCTAAAAAATGGACATTACAGAATTGGTACTGGTACATGGTGGATCACATTCATTTTGAAATCATGGAAATAAGATTAAACAATTTTGATGAAAACAAATTGGAGAAGCTGATGGTACGATGGAATAAGGTGAAAGATTATATGTTGAGTAGAATTTGTGACGAAAATGTGAAAAATAAACTCCAATCACTCTTTGAATAGTAAACAAATGCAAATTAGAGCTAAGGAAATAAAAGAACATAAACTAGTAAATATTTGAACCCCCTAATTGTTTGTGGTGGTGGTGGGTATTGTCAGTCGGGTAATAGGCACTGTTTTATGTTTGTTTTATGTTATATACAAATGTGCAAAACCAATAAAAATATTATTTTAAAAAAAGGGAAAAGCAGGACCAGGGGAGACATGATAGCAGTGTTCTGATATCTCAGGGGCTGCCCCAAAGAAGAGGGAGTCAAGCTATTCTCCCAAGCATCTGAAGGCAGGATAAGAAGCAATGGATGGAAACTAATCAAGGAGAGAAGCAACTTGGAACTAAGGAGAAATGTCCTGACAGTGAGAACACTCCGAGTCTATAGAGAGGGGCAGCATACAAATCTAATAAATAAATGAATGAATGAATGAATTGATTAATTAATTAATTAACCAGTGGAATGACTTGCCTCCAGAAGTTGTGAGTGCTCCCACACTGGAAGTATTTAAGAAGAGATTGAACAACCATTTTTTCTGAAATGATAAGTGGTTTCCTGCCTGAGTAGAAAAAGTGCAGAGAAGAGAAACATCGATGATTAGGGGACTAGAGGCTAAAACATATGAAGAACGGTTGCAGGAACAGGGCATGACTAATTTAATGAAAAGAAGGACCAGGGGAGACATGATAGCAGTGTTCCAATACCTCAGGGGTTGCCACAAAGAAGAAGGAATCAAGTTAATTCTCCAAAGCACCTGATGGTAGAACAAGAAGCAATGGTTGGAAACGCATCAAGGAGTGAATCAACCTGGAACCAAGGAGAAATTTCCTGACAGTTAAAACAATTAATCCGTGGAACAGCTTGCCTCCAGAAGTTGTGAATGCTCCAACACTGGAAGTTTTTAAGAAGATGTTGGATAACCATCTGTCTGAAGTAGAGTAGGGTTTCCTGCCTAAGCAGGGGGTTGGACTAGAGGACCTCTAAGGTCCCTTCCAACTCTGTTGTTATTATTGTTGGGCTAGAAGACCTCCAAGGTCCTTTCCAACTGTGTTATTCTGTATTCAATTCAGGGTTAGGATTACTTGGTCAGACTCATCTTCAATTAACATTCTGTCATTATAACACAATACAAATGCCCCCCCCCCCTTGGGTCCAATTATACATTAATTTGGATTGTGACCTTCCAGAGAGAGGGATCCTGGAAGACGCACAACGACCTGAGGCTACAGGTTGTGAACATTCCTAGTCTATCACTTCACCTTGGTCTCTTCAGCCTTGAAAGATGGCATTTAAGAGGTGACTTGATCGAAGTGTATAAAACCATGCATGGGATAGAAAAGGTGGATAAAGAAAAATTATTTACTCTATCACACAATACGAGGACAAGGGGCCACTCCCTAAAGCTCATAGGTAAGAAAGTGAGGAGAAATCAAGGGAAATATTTCTTCAGCCAGAGGGTCCTTGGTTTATGGAATTCACTTCCAGAAGAGGTCGTGACAGCTGTCAGCCTGAGTAGCTTCAAGGCAGGATTAGACAGATTCTTTTTATTTATTTATTTATTTATTTGTGTTTTTTTTCAAATATAACATACAAAAAAAGAAAAAAACATACATAAAAACATACACATACAACATTTGGGAAATGAAAGTTTCCCCACTTTTTAGGTGTTTGATCAGAGAATTTTGCTTCTTTCACATAGTATTAATTTTTCAATTCTTTTATTCCACGTGTTGCTTTGCGTAGGTTTTTAGTTATTTCTTTGTTGCTCTTTTCTTTAGCCAATCGTAAAATTTTGCCGATATTTTATAGTAATCTGATTCTTCTTTTCCCTCTAATCTTTTAGATAACCTGGTCCATCTCCACACAGTTTAGTATTTTTTTAATTATTATATTTTCTTCCGGTAGTTTGTCTATTTTCCATTGTTGGGCGTATACTATCCTGGCAGCTGTTAGTATGTGTATAACTAGATATCTTACCTCTTTTTCTATTTTTTTTTAATTAAAAATACCCAATAAATATAATTCTGGGGTTTTTTCAATTTCTTCATTTACTATTTCTTTTAACCAATTTGTTATTTTATTCCAGAAATGTTTTGCCTGTGTGCATGTCCACCATTGGTGGTAGAACGTGCCTCTTTCTTTTTTGGACTTCCAGCATAATGGAGAGGTTTTGGGGAACATTTCTGGCGATAAGTGCCACCTGTAAAACATTTTAAATTGGTTTTCCTTGAATGCAGTCGATTTTGTCATTCGCCAATTATTAGTCCATAATTTTTCCCATTTTTCTAATTCAATTGTGTAGCCAGGATTAGACAGATTCATGGATGCCAAGTGTATCAGTGGTGGCTATTGAAACGGATGGCCATGTGCCGCCTCTATGTTGGTTGAGGCAGGGTTCCCTTGAGTACCATTTGTTGGGGGTCAAGGGAAAGGGAGGGTCTTGCCTTCTCTTTTTGCTCAAGATCTCCATGGACAATTGGTGGTCCACTGTGTGACACAGAATGCTGGACTCGATGGGCTTTGGCCTGATTCAGCAAGGCTCTTCTTATGTTCTTATGTTACCCTCACCGAGAACCAGATATTCTCAAGACAATGCACAGTGACAGATCCAAATCCTCTCTTCAAAGCCCAGCAGGGGAGCTTGGTGTGAAGAACATTCGGGAAAGATTGCAAACCTGCAATTTCACAGGTATTTTTTTAGGACTGTCTCCGAGATACGGCAACTTCCATGCCTCTCCTCCTTTCTTTGTCTGGAGTCACTGCTTCAGACATGTCACCAAAGTGGAGTAATAATTGGATCCCCTCCTTCCTCTCCCCACCCACCAATCTCTCCCACTTGGGGGGTGAAAAGCACCCTGCTGTGCTTCAGGGTGAACAAGTAAGAGAAAGAACTTGAAGGGAGCAATTTTAAACCTTGCCTATATTTAGGGAAGGAAGGATGAAACCACTTCTGAATTGATTGGACTTTTGCATGTCACATTTACACTACATGTAACCACACAGTAGCTTGACTTGATAAGCATCGATAAGGTTGGGAAGATGAATAGGAAAGCAGAGTTTTCCTGTGCTGATTTTTTTTTTTTAAATCTCCTGCACCTTCTCCTTTATTTTATTTTTCCTGAATGTTGCTGGTTGTCCACAGGCCTAGGAAATAATTTGCAGAAAGTTTGGATTCTACAAATCAATTTGAAGGCTATTCATTTGAATCTCTTCTTGAATCAAACCTCCAAATCCAATCCCCTTAAATAATGAGTGCATGCAGTCCTCTTTTATCATTACTTTTTTTTACTTATGTTATGTTTATACAAACTACTACTATCCTATACATGTTTGACAAATAGATAGATAGATAGATAGGTAGGTAGGTAGGTAGGTAGGTAGGTAGGTAGGTAGATAGATAGATAGATAGATAGATAGATAGATAGATGATAGAAAGATGGATGGATGGACGGATAGGTAGGTAGGTAGGTAGGTAGATAGATAGATAGATAGATAGATAGATAGATAGATAGATAGATAGATGATAGATAGATAGATAGATGATGATAGAAAGATGGATGGATGGATAGATAGATAGGTAAGTAGGTAGGTAGGTAAGCAGATAGATAGATAGATAGATAGATAGATAGATAGATAGATAGATAGATGATAGAAGGATGGATGGATGGATGAAACAATCCAATTAATATACAGAAAAAAACAATCCTTAAAATTCTAGTTTTTTTAAAAAATTCCATTAACAATTCATTCAACAATCATACTAAGAAACATTCATTGGTCACAGTGAAGATCTGACCCCAGGCCTGGAGTCAAAGATGAGTTTTTAAACTCTTTTGGAAGGCAAGGAGGGGGAGGCAGTGTGAATCTCTGGGGGGAGCTGATTCCAGAGGGCCAGGGCCCCCACTGAGAAGGCTCTTTCCCTAGGTCCCGCCAGCCGACATTGTTTGGTCGATGGGACCCTAAGGAGACCAACTCTGTGAGACCTCACCGGTCGCTGGGATTCGTGTGGCAGAAGGTAGTCTCAGAGATAGACTGGTCCTATGCCATGTAGGGCTTGATAGGTCATAACCAACACTTTGAATTGTGCCCGGAAACTGATCAGCAGCCAATGCAGTCTGCGGAGTGATGATGAGATATGGGCATGTCTTGGAAGGCCCAATACCACTCGAATGGCTGCATTTTGGACAATCATGAGCCTGGGTGGCGCAGCAGGTAGAGTGATGTACTGCAGGCCACTGAAGCTGACTTGTAGATCTGAAGGTCAGCGGTTCAAATCTCATCACCATCTCAAGGTTGACTCAGCCTTCCATCCTTCCGAGGTGGGTAAAATGAGGACCCGGATTGTGGGGGCAATAGCCTAGCTCTGTTTTTAAAAAGTGCTATTGCTAACATGTTGTAAGCCGCCCTGAGTCTAAGGAGAAGGTTGGCATAAAAATCGAATAAATAAATAAATAAATAAATAAATAAATAAATAAATAAATAAATAAATAAATAAATAAATAAATAAATAAATAAATAAATAAATAAATAAATAAATAAATAAATAAATAAATAAATAAATAAATAAATAAATCTGAAGTTTCCAAACACTCTTCAAAGGTCGCCCTTTGAAGAGGTATCTCCAGAAACAGATCCTGCACTCTTCTCAACCCCTGGAAAAACATGGGTGTTCGTTTGCTATTCTAACCGAAAACAAACAAAATCAGGTGCTTGTGTTCCTTTTGGAAACACCACACGCACACACACACACACAAACACACACCCAGAGAGAGAGAGAGAGATGCATGATATGTAATGATAACGGGGTGACTTCTAGGTTGCCGAGGAAAATTACAGTCATCGCTTGTGTGGGACAGGAACAAACACCTCTTAATTGTACTTCATTACCACATACCTTGCGTGGCACAGTTGTATATATTAATTATATATATAAAAAAATAATGCTGCGGAGGGGAGAAGCCATACAATGCCTTCCCCCTTCCCGTTTTGCCTGTCGCCGGCAGGATAGGAGAACAATATCAGCTGTCATCGACTGAAGGAGCTTTCAAAGGCAAAATCATAAAGAATGAAAGGCTATTATGAGCTAACAGGGGGGAAAGAGGGGGGGTGCTTTGATTGGAACAGATTTTCTCCTATTAATGTTTGAGGTTATCTGTTCTTTTGTTGATTCCTTCTCTTTTTTGCTACCCCTGATTCTTTCGCTTGGGATTGCTTTGCGTGCGTTTTTTGTGATTACTATATCATATGGCATACAGATTAGGAAGCTAATTGTTAATGGGGGGGAGATTGGGGGGGTGGATTTATGAGCCGGATTTGGGGGGGAGGACACAGAAGGAAGCAGACGCGGTGACAGCCCTTCGGAACTTAGAGGGCCTCCTTGGAGTGTGTTCCGTCCTCGACTTACGACCCCACCAGAAAAGCAAAGTCCTTGACTTATGACCGGCCAGGGAGGGTGATGCTGAAGCCTGATTGGCTAAGCACAAGAGGCGTTTCGAGCGGGGAGTTATAACCTTGTGATTGGTTGGCTGTCTGACCGCCACACGATAAAATGAGCTTTCAGAGGTCTGTTCGCTGTTCCATTGATGCTGAGATGGAATGGTGCTGAAAATTTCATTTATTCATTTATTTGATTTTTATGCCGCCCTTCTCCTTAGACTCAGGGCGGCTTACAGCATGTTAGCAATAACACTTTTTAACAGAGCCAGCAATATTGCCCCCACAATCCGGGTCCTCATTTTACCCACCTCGGAAGGATGGAAGGCTGAGTCAACCTTGAGCCGGTGATGAGATTTGAACGGCTGACCTACAGATCTACAGTCAGCTTCAATGGCCTGCAGTACAGCACTCTACCTGCTCTGCCACCCCGGCTCAGTTATGCCAGAATAATTGGGAACTTTTATTATTATATATCATAAATCTCTCTCTTGGTGCGTGTTTGTGTGTGTGTGTGTGTGTATGTTGTTTCCAAAAGGAACACAAGCACCTGATTTTGTTTATTTTCGGTTAGAACAGCCAACAAACACCCGTTTTTCAAGGAGTTGAGAAGAGTGCAACGATCTGTTTTTGGAGGTGTCTTTGGTGTCAGTCTTCTGATAAAAATGTCTACCTAAGATCTAATGGGGGATAGCAATAGCACTTAGACTTATATACCACTTCATAGTGCTTTTACAGCCCTCTCTAAGCGGTTTACAGAATCAGCCTCTTGCCCGCAACAATCTGGGTCCTCGTTTTACCCACCTCGGAAGGATGGAAGGCTGAGTCAACCTTGAGCCTTTAAAAAGTCACACCTCTGCTAAGTTCTTTCAGTGCAAAGACTCACCTAACAAAGTGAAAGAAAGAAGATTCATCCCATTGGTAAAACTGGAGTAAGGCTACTAAGCGGTCAATCAGGTTTCCTTCATTTGACGTTCTTCAGCTTTCGTTGGGACAAAGCTAGAACATCTCTGGATCTTCCGTTGGGTCCACAAAGTTCACTTCTGATGTCATTGCAAGCATCAAAAATAAAATAGGTTGTCTCCCTCCACTCTTCGTAGTCAAGTATTGGTCATTCTCTATGCTCATCCATCCATGGTTGATTTCGAAGGTGCCTTTTCAAAAAGCAGCTAGACTATTTCCCTTGAGGAAGAAGAAGATGTTTCACTTCTCATCCAAGCGGATTCATCAGTTTTGGCTGGATGGTGGTGAGGGATGGAAGGATTAGTTCTGACAAACTATCCAGCCAGAACTGATGAAGCTTCTTGGGTGAAAGGGGAAACATCTTTTGCTTCTTTAAGTTGCCTTTCGAAAAAGCACTTTTGTGATTAAGCATTGCTCCTACAACTGTTGCCATTCCAGAGGCTGTTAGAAGAAAGTCTGTACCAATAAGTAGAGTGTTACTTGAAACAATTTAAGGTCCCTTCCCCCCCCCAAAAAATATAAGAAACTTACTAGCTGCTGCTGCTGCTTTTTCTTTCTTTCTTTCTTTCTTTCTTTCTTTCTTTCTTTCTTTCTTCTTCTTCTTCTTCTTCTTCTTCTTTTCTTCTTCTCCTCCTCTTCCTCCTCCTCTTCTTCTTCTTCTTCATCTTTTCTTCTCCTCCTCCTCCTCTTCCTCTTCTTCTTCTTCTTTTTTTCTCCTCCTCCTCCTCCTCCTCTTCTTCTTCTTCTTCTCCTCCTCCTCCTCCTCCTCTTCTTCTTCTTCTTCTTTTCTTCTCCTCCTCCTCCTCCCCTCCTCCTCCTCCTCTTCTTCTTCTTCTTCTTCATCTTTTCCCCAGGCTTATTATAATTTATGTTTGGTATGTATGTGCTGTTTGGTTTTTAATTATGATAAGGTTTTTAGTTTTTTAATATTAGATTTGTGCCATTATAATATTGTTTTTATCATTGTTGTGAGCTGCCCTGAGTCTTCGGAGAGGGGCGGCATACAAATCTAATAAATTCTTCTTCTTCTTCTTCTTCTTCTTCTTCTTCTTCTTCTTCTTCTTCTTCTTCTTCTTCTTCTTCTTCTTCTTCTTTATCATCACCACCACCACCATCATCATTCTTAAATTACAGAATGTCGACACTAAATTAAAGTTTCCTGAAAATAAAACAGGGGAAATGTCCCTTTTCATTCTACGTATTCAAAAGTAAAAAAATATTGAGCAAGGGCTTTTTTGAAATTCTCAGAAATTGCATAGAAACATAATATAGTTAATATTAAATTTTAAAAGATGGTGCAATAGTTTAACTTTTTACATGATGTGTACTGATGTGTCCTCAATGCCAGACATGTTTTGTTTATGATTAATGAATGACTCATCTTTTGAGCAATGTTTGATTCAATTCATGTTTCGGTATGAATTGAAGAGATCACAAGCTTAGGGGCCTTGAAAAACAATCCTTTATAGGCTTCCAAAAGTTAAAAAAGATGATAAATCTGAAGTGAGACCGATAATGCAGGAGTGAAGGCCAAGTAAGATCAATCATATTCCAATTTTGTATCACAAATGAAAAATATCGTAATCACTTTTACAATTCTTATGATTTTTTAAATTTATTTTTTATTTATTCTTTGTCCAATATACAATACATATAAAAGGGAATAGACATTAAGTGATATATAAAAGATAGGAAGTAAAGAGGAAGAGAAGTAGGTGGGAAGGAAAGAATATATATGATAAAAGGGAAAGGGAAGACAATTGGACAGGGGACGAAAGGCACATCAGTGCACTTATGTACGCCCCTTACTGGCCTCTTAGGAACCTGGAGAGGTCAATAGTGGAGAGTCTGAGGGAGAAATGTTGGGGGTTAGGGGTTGACACTATTGAGTCCGGTAATGAGTTCCACGCTTCGATGACTCGATTGTTAAAGTCATAATTTTTACAGTCAAGTTTGGAGCGATTAACATTGAGTTTGAAGCTGTTGCATGCTCTTGTGTTGTTGCGGTTGAAGCTGAAGTAGTCGTTGACCGGAAGGACATTACAGCGAATGATTTTGTGAGCAATACTTAAATCGTGTTTTAGGCGCCGCAGTTCTAAGCTTTCAAGATCCAGGATAGTTAGTCTGTTTTCGTATGGTATTCTGTTTCGGGTGGAGGAGTGGAGGGCTCTTCTGGTGAAATATATTTGGACGATGAAAAATAAAATTGCATTTTCCAGGAACGTCTGTCAAGGGATCAACTTCTTTGAACTGGAGCTGGAGAATATACTACTGCCAAATGAGATGCCATTGACATCATCAAGGAACAAAAGAAAAGTCATCAAAAATTAGGCTTGTTATACAGTGGTACCTCTACTTAAGAATGTCTCTACTTAAGAACGTTTCTAGATAAGAACCGGGTGTTCAAGATTTTTTTGCCTCTTCTTAAGAACCATTTTCTACTTAAGAACCTGAGACCGGAAACATTTCCCAGGAAATTTGAGAGCAGCACGAAGGCCCAGCCAGTTTCCTGCCATTCCCCCTTTAATCCCGACCATCTTGGGCTTTTCTGGGCTGCCAGAGGAGCCATTCGGTGGCACTTAAGGAGGCTTTGGCAGTCCAGAGTGAACGAAGCATTTTCCTTTCTCTGGATGCTTGGAGAGGGAACAAACCTCTGCCAGCGCCCAGAGAAAAGAAATGCTCCCTTCGCTCTGGGCAGCAATTGCTACTGGGATGGAAGAAGTACATGTGAACAATTTACACTCATTTACACATGACATATAGAAAACTGAAACTCTCACGGGCTGAAAACAAATGGATTCAAATAATATTCAGGAGCCACTTAGAGCAAAAATGCAAACCATTGATAAGCCTATAAAGCATCAGGTAAAAGAAATGCTCTACCCTCCACATTGGCAAAAAGAATCAGAACCTCATATATAAACTGAATAAACAAAATCTCACAGCCAAACCCACTCAGTACAAGATCTTGGAATACTAATGTCAAATGATCTAAGTGCCAAAGCCCACTGCAACAATATCGCCAAAAAGGCTTCTACAGTTGTTAACCTGATCCTACGCAGCTTCTGCTCTGGCAATCTCACGCTACTCACCAGAGCCTACAAAACTTTTGCCAGACCCATCCTTGAATACAGTTCATCTGTCGGGAACCCATACCACATCTCGGACATCAACACCCTTGAAAATGTTCAAAGATACTTCACCAGAAGAGCCCTTCACTCCTCCACTAGAAACAGAATACCCTATGAAAACAGACTATCAATCCTAGGTCTAGAAAGCTTAGAACTGCGTCGCCTAAAACACGATCTAAGTATTGCCCACAAGATCATATGCTGCAAAGTTCTACCTGTCAATGACTATTTCAGCTTCAATCGCAACAACACAAGAGCACGCAACAGATTCAAACTTAATATTAACCGCTCCAAACTTGACTGTATAAAATATGACTTCAGCAACCAAGTTGTCGAAGTGTGGAACTCATTACCTGACTCAGTAGTGTCACCCCCTAACCCCAAACATTTTTCCCTTAGACTATCCACAATTGACCTCTCCAGGTTCCTTAGAGGTCAGTAATGGGTGTGCATAAGTGCACCAGTGTGCCTTCCGTCCCCTGTCCAATTGTCTCTCCTTATCTCATTTATCTTTTCTTCCTTTCAAATATGTTCACCTATACTTTTATATCTTTTCTTCTATTCTTTTCTTTACTTATATTATTACATATCTTTCTCTTCAATGTGTATTATGTATTGGACAAAATAAATAAATAAATAAATAAAATAAATCGTCAAATCACCTGGAGGTAGAAAATTTAGGACATGTTCCCATTGAGAAACGGGCGTGCATTTCAGAAGGATATGTACAATTTGCATCTCAAGAGCTTGTATCTAAGAAAAGGAACTGTTGCAGGAACTGGGCATGGCCAGTCTGGCGAAGAGAAGGAGGGGGTCAGGCTGTTTTCCAAGGCACCAGAAGGCCAGACAAGGAACAACGGATGGAAGCTGACCAAGGAGAGATTCAACCTGGAAATAAGGAGGAACTTTCTGACAGTGAGAGCGATCAACCAGTGGAACGGCTTGCCTGCGGAGGTTGTGAGAGCTCCAAAGCTTGACACTTTCAAGAGGAGATTGAAAGGCCATTTGTCTAAAATGGTGCTTGAGCAGGGGGTTAGACTAGATGACCTACAAGGTCCCATACAATTTTAATAATCTAATCTAATAATAATCAAGGTGTAATACTAAACTCATATGCCCCTTTCTTCAAAAGTGTAGCTATTCCAGTCTTACTACAATAATATGTTTTTCAATATCATATAATACATTGAAAAAGGTATGTCCCGTTGGGGACAAACAATTCCGAATTTATTTGTTACCCAGCATCGTGTTCATTTTTCTGTGAATCAAACATATGGGATTGGGTCATCTGTCATTGTTTGGGAACTAAGTGTACCGAAGTTGAGTTTACATTTCATTACTCTTTGCAACCTCTATGATTCAGGCTCAATTCACCTTCATATTTGTGTTGCAAAGTTCAGTGGTTTTTATGAAGCATAGTTTGTGTCATCAGTTTAAAAAATGGAGATGGGGGGAAGGAGAGGGAGATATAAGTCTACAAATGATTAGTAAATGTAGCCTGGCCTTTGCCCTTTGGTTTGCTTAATATTGTGGTTTTATGTTTTTCCACAATTTGCTCAGAACTATTTGTCCTTTGGATTATTAATCTATAACTAAACATTGTCCTTGGGACTCATTGAACAGAAGGAGTTTGGAACAAAATCAGCTCTATTATCTTGCTTTTCAAAATGTGCGTCAAATTATTAGTGCCTCTCTTTTGATGTTGGTTGGTACAGAAGCTTCATTTTGGGGAGCACCAATGGCCAAGATATTTATGAAAAATCCACACACAACAACAGCTGGAAGAAAAGGACAATGGGGAGAAATAAAAAAGAGACCCAAGAGTGAAATTGAATTAAAAATTAAATTAAAGTGCAACTTTTTTTTGAAATTCAAATGTGTTTAAAAACATTTGTCCCGTACATCAAGTTGGAATGAAATAAATGAAGTGCTTGTATCTTTCTAAGAAAGAAAACAAGCCATGCAAGAGAAATATTTACATAAATCAGTGTTGCAACTTTTATATCAATCGAACTGATTAGATAGACTTTTGAACAAATAATACGTATCTCTAGAAAGCAGGCATTACATTTATTCAAAATTATAGGGGACTGATGACAATGTTGTTAACTCAGGCAGATGATAAAAATATCTGTTTTTCATTATATTATTAATTGTTGTTGTTGTTGTTTTACAATCAGCCAGATGCTGAGACCAGATTTGACATTTTTATCCACCTATTAAATCCTTTCTAAAGACCTGGGATTGGCATATGTTGTTGCTTGTCAGTGTTCAAGGTATTAACGTATTACAATTATGCACACAACAGTGTCAAATTACAGATGCCAGTTTTCATAGCTGCTTATAGATCTTCATATCCATTAGGTTCTTCCAAAGTTTATTATTATGTCAGTACAACACAGCAAACGAGAACACTAGGCTGGATTTCGGATTTCATCACCAGTCGGGCGCTTCCCAAGCACCTAGGACTGCGTGATGTAGCGGCGAATTATGTTTGCCAATCCCAGTAAAGCAGCCTTTTGCAATTGACAGATGGAGATTTTGTCAATTCCAATGGTTTTCAAATGTCCGCTGAGATCCTTTGGTACTGCAACCAGCGTGCCAAGCACCACTGGGACCACTTTCATGGGCTTATGCCAGAGTCGTTGCAGCTCGATTTTTAGATCTTCATATTTCACTAATTTCTCTAGCTGCTTCTCCTCAATTCTGCTGTCTCCTGGGATTGCGATGTCGATGATCCATACTTTCTTTTTCTCCACGATCACAATGTCTGGTGTGTTATGCTTCAGAATTCGGTCAGTCTGAAGTCGGAAGTCCCACAGTAGTTGTTTATTATTATTATTATTATTATTATTATTATTATTATTATTATTATTATTGTTATTGTTGTTGTTGTTGTTGTTGTTGTTGTTGTTGTTTGTTGTTTGTTGTTTGTTATTATTATTATTATTGTTGTTGTTGTTATTATTATTATTATTATTATTATTATTTTACAGTATATGATGCATTTTTAAAAATATATTGCTGTGCATAACAGCTGGTATATAAACACTGGCTCTCAATTATACCATGGTGCGGTTGGGCTGTTGGGTCCATTTTTCACCATCCCCAGGTTCTGGAGGCTTTTCTGAAGTCTGGGGAAAGTGGAGGACTCTTCTAGTGAAATATCTCTGGACTCATTCAAATGCGGGTTCTAGACAAATGAGCTATATTCCAGAATTGGTCCAACAAAAGTTTTGTATGCCTTACTTTGCAGTTCAATATTAACGGAGAAGAAGCTACGCAAGATTAGGTTAATGACTCTTAATGCCTTTTTAGCAATGCTATTAGAGTGAGCTCATGTTTTTCCTGATTTGGGGGTTTATTAGTGGTTGGTATGGTTTGATGAGTCTTTCATGCATATGGTTTGATGAGTCTTCATGCAAAAAATATTATAATAGTCTTTGGCAATGTTGCAGCCAGTGAACAGAGTTTGCCAATCAAGAGACGAGAGGTTGTCAGTTATGAGATCATAGCTGTCTTTTCTAAAGTTATACTTTGGGATTTCATCATTATGGTCATCTTTGTAAGAACATAAGTTGAGATAAAAGTCAATAATGCTGTGATCACAGTTGGAAAAGAGTTCACTTATTTGTAGACAGTAGATTGAGTTAAAACTATTGCAGAAGATGACATCAAAGCAGTTGTTGAGTCTAGTGTTATTTGTAACTAGTTGATTCAGTCCCAGATTTGTAACAGCATTGTACATGGTTGTATGTATTGGTTGTGCTGTACATTTGTTTGTACATTTTATTGTACAGTCCCTGCTCTTTCTCATTTCTCCTCCTCCTCCCACCCATCCACCCTTTTCTCTCCCCCCTAAATTCATGCACAGCAGAATGTTAGTTCTGGGTTTGTTAAGTAAATGATTATTATAAGATGGGGAAGGGGGAAAGGCACAGTTTAATCAAATTAACCCTTTTGTCTGACATGTAGAACAATTGCCTTTTTGTCTGATCTCTCTCTCTCTCTCTCTCTTCCCCCACTCTCTGTAGATATCTCTTTCTATATAGATATATAGATATTCCAAAAACTTTCTGATGTTCATTCATCCCGTTAGCCAAACTGTAACCCACAGCACTAGAAGACTTTCAAACCAGTAGGGCTCCTAGGCTGCCCAATTGTTTTGCTAATCAAGATTATTGCAGGCATTGTAACTTTGTAAATTTGTCAGTTTCCCATGAAATAGTTCTGTCGGTTTAGTTAGGGTGCCAGCTAATATTAACATATAAATGAAGTCTCTTTTATCCCATCCTTGCCCCCTTCACAGTGCTCACCCCTTAATGCTTGCAAAAGAAAATATAAACACAAGAGAGAGAGGGAGGGAGGGAGAGAACAGGTTTCTCTCCCATATATGTTTAATACAAACATCTTTTTTTAAAAAAAAGCTCTAACCCAGGGCTCTGGAAATTCTGTACGCAGGGAAAAGTCCAATACAAATAAATTAAAATGAAATAAAATTCTGTATTGGCCTCTGTCTTGCATGCTCTTGGACTCACAAGTGGTCAAGCTGGGAGCCTCTTGTTGATCACAACAGGAGATTGATTACAACTAAAAAATGTACAAATCGGGGGACAAATGCAAGCCATGGACCTCCAGAGCAGTGCTGGTTGGAATGTTTTATGATCAAGGGCTTGGAGAAGAAGAAAAAGAATGGAGGTCAACTAATAACTCGAGACATATTGTTCTGCCGGGCTCTCTGGTAGGAGCCTCCCGAAAATTCAAGGGTACAAATTTCAGACACACGCACATTTGAAAATTCAAAACAATGTTCTTTATCACAAAATTCAAAATAAACTAAGCACTCTTTTTGTATTGCAAAGAGCACTCTTCCCAAAACAACCAGGTAGTCTGTACAATTTCCCTTAAGCAGTCATTAAGTACTTATCCAGCAGCTGTGAAGAAACTTCACACCCCTTCTTCTTCCAACGAAGTGAGACACACACACACACACGTTGCTCTGCTTTGTTTTCAAAGGCGTGCTAAAGCAACAAACAAAGTCCAGAAAAACAACAACACAGGATTCCTGATGAACTGCGATCAGATACTCTTCCACAACGGCCAAATCCACATGCTGCTATTTATAGCAGCAGCCCTAATTACTGGAGCCCCACCCAAACACAGGTGGCCACTCTTATCTCCTGTAATATGTCCTTACTTGGTCTCTTCTATGCATAATTCTGCGCTTGCGTGGGTCCAAAATGTCTTCATCCGAATCAATGGAAGATAAGGGAGATTGACTGCCTGGGCTGTGTGCCAAGCCCCCTTCTTCCAAGTCACTCCCACCTTCTTCTTCATCCGAGGAAACTAAACTCTGAACTGACTCTGTCGGCAATAACAAAGGCCTGTGACATGTTGAAGTTTCCCCTGCATCCACCTCCACATTCCCTGGGGCAGGAGCTGGGCCAGAGCCAACCACAACACATATGGAATTGGGAATCAAGATATCATGGCAACAAACATTGGATATTGTGACTTTCATCACATTTTTCCTTCAGACACTTGAAGATAATATGACATAGTAGGTTTTTTTGAATGGGATGTGTGCATGTTAATAGGCTTTTTAGTTTCTTTTTAAATGTAATTCTTAATTTTAACTTTAATTATTATCTCGATGTATACTGCTTTTATATGTTGTAAGCTGCCCTGAGTCTTTGGAGAGGGGCGGCATATACATATAATAAATAATAATAATAAAATAATAATTCCCAGAACTGTAAACATGGGGATGCTCTATGGATTTGGTCTTTCCTTGCAAACCTTTCCTGATCCAGCTAAGTAACAGGATCACTATACTGATGGGTTAAAAAACATCTGCAAGAAAACATCCAAGCCCAGGAAGCATTCAAGGACCCCACAGTTCAACTCCGAATTATAGAAATATAGAAGACTGACGGCAGAAAAAGACCTCTTGGTCCATCTAGTCTGCCCTTATACTATTTCCTCTATTTTATCTTAGGGTGGATATATGTTTATCCCAGGCATGTTTAAATTCAGTTACTGTGGATTTACCAACCACGTCTGCTGGAAGTTTGTTCCAAGGATCTACTACCCTTTCAGTAAAATAATATTTTCTCATGTTGCTTTTTATCTTTCCCCGAACTAACTTCAGATTGTGTCCCCTTGTTCCTGTGTTCACTTTCCTATTAAAAACACTTCCCTCCTGGACCTTATTTAACCCTTTATAAATATTCTCTTCTAGCAGAACTGAAAATGGCTTAGGTTCACTGCAGAGCCCCATGTTAGCATACAGGTGTATTCCTGAGGCCCATTCTCAGGCCTGCAGGTTGCCTGTTTGGCCTCCCAAACTCCCAGAGGTTGCAATTTCCACAAAACTTCAAAAGTCGCTAACAATTTCAACAGTTAATGTAAAAACTCAAGTAATTGGATCCTCCCCATTAAGCATGTTGATCATCTACATCAGGGGTGTTAAACTCAAGGCCCGTGGGGCTCCACTGGAAACAGCGAAGGCCCAGCTGTGGTGAAAACAGAGCTTTTTTATTTAGAGGTTTAATAATTGATAATGCTGTATAAATCTTATAGATTTTGTTAGATTAAGAAAGAGGGATAGGAGCCTCCATTGAATGATTAATAAGAAAAGTTTTATATATGTTTGATTATAAGTACAGTGGTACCTCTACCTAAGAATGTCTACTTACGAACTTTCCTAGATAAGAACCGGGTGTTTAAGATTTTTTTGCCTCTTCTCAAGAACCATTTTCCACTTACAAACCTGAGCCTCCGAAACTGTAACCGGAAAAGGCAAGGAGAAGCCTCCGTGGGGCCTCTCTAGGAATCTCCTGGGAGGAAACAGGAATGGAAAAGATAGGGAGAAGCCTCTATGGGGCCTCTCTAGGAATCTCCTGGGAGGAAATAGGGCCGGAAGAGATGGGGAAAGCCTCCAAGGGGCCTCTCTAGGAATCTCCTGAGAGGAAACAGGGCTGGAAAAAACGGTGAGAAGCCTCTGTGGGGCCTCTCTAGGAATATCCTGGGAGGAAACAGGGCCAGTAAAGGTGGGGAGAAGCCTCTGTGGGGCCTCTCTAGGAATCTCCTGTGAGGAAACAGGGCCTCCACCCTCCCTGTGGTTTCCCCAATCACACACATTATTGATTCCTATGGGAAAAATTGCTTCTTCTTACAAACTTTTCCCTTAAGAACCTGGTCACAGAATGAATTAAGTTCGTAAGTAGATTTATTACTGTTGTACTGTTTGTAATTATGTATTGTTTTTTTTTTTATTTCATGGTGGAGAAAATAAAATAAAAATTATACAGGAAAACAGAGGTCGCGAGGGCCGCACACAATCCTCCCAAGCTCCATTTTCACTGGCAGAGGATTGCAGGAGGCCGTCACAGCCAAAAACGGAGCTCGGGAGCCTGTTTTTGCTAGCGGAGTGCCTAGGCTGCCACAGGCACCCCTGACATGAGTGATGTTGAGGTGGCCACATCCAACCCGACCCTCTAAGGTCAAACACAACATCATGAAATCGAGGAATCTTAATTCAGTTCTTATTTGGCCCAAATATTAAGCTTCATCCTGGCTGATAGCCAAATTTGGACACCTGTTAGCCTTACCCCTGGCTCTCTTCTACCTTAGCAGGGGTGTGATAAATGCAATTTGCATACTTTTCTGAGTAAAGTAGAAATGTACTTCGGATTTCTCACCTTATTAGGTCCCTAAAAGTTCTCCCCAAAGCGTCCTCCCTTTTTAAATCCTATTTCTTTTTTTTCTTTCTCTCCCTCTCTGAATGAGCTTGCAAATTTCTGTGAAGTCCCTCATACTGCTTATTTGATCAGAAGTTAGCCCCTGAAATTTAGGTTCCCGCCCCTTCATGCTCTTCTGTTGGATACTTGCACTCCAGAAGTTCTATATACCATTGTAAAATCCCAAGATTGCAAGTCGAAGTTTCATTCAATCACAATTGCTTCTTGCTTTCAAAGCCACCATCAGATTATTCCTTTGTACCAGGCTGTAACAATGCCTTGAAACATGAATGAAGCTTGGACAATGTGTTCTCTTGGTGAATTACATCAGTCTTTGTGCTTGTTAGACTAACATGAAATATAGATATATATAGATATACTTCGTGGAGAGAGAAGAAAATTGGCCAGCAGTTGACTCAGGAAACGAGATGGGACTGAGGGCAGAAAAGAGATCTTAAGCTTCTTCAGCATTCATTTGTTCAAAATATAGATGGAAGGCGGATAGATATGTGATTAAATTCTTATGTGATGTGCAGTTTGTTTGGGTTTATTACATTGTGGCTTGCAAGCCAGGCTTGATATCATGATCTGATAGGTTCAGAAAGCCAATTCTGGCATGTTCTGCACGCTTTGGTGAAATGCACTATGGGCAAGCAAAGTATAATGTATTTTATATAACCTATATGACTAAAATGGAGCACCAATGAATATTCTTGGCATCTGCAATTCCAGGCACATTTTATTAAGCAGGGCTCAAATCAAGCTGTAACTTTCTTTCTTTTTTTAAAATATACTTTATGGGGTAAACAATATTTTTATACAGTAGCTTATATATATTGCTGTATATTCATTTCAAACATTTGTCTATAGATAATTATTTTATATTCAATATTCGTATTTAGATAGTCTTATGTCTATAGAGTTTAATAGTTTAGAAGTAATGTAGAAAAGAAAGGTAGTTTAGAAGTGAGATAGGGAAGAGAAGGAAGAGAAAAAGAGAAAAGGAAACCAAAAAAAAGAAGAAAGAAAAAAGGAGTGGGGGATAATACCTGCAGACTAGCAGGAATATGTATTGTGATGACTTAGTTTGGTTATATTTGTTAGTTTTTTGAGTAAGAGATATTTGTGAGTTATGATATTAGTAAGTTCTTAGTAGTTTTCGAGTGGATTGAGCTCAGACATGGATTGTATTGATTTTGGTCAGAATTTCTATTGTGCATATGTTTATTTTAATTTATGTAACATTCTTAATTGTGGTATATTAAACAAGCCATTGTGGGCTAGATTCACATGTCACACTTTGCCATAAGGCATTGTCTACAAACTATGGTGGTTGAGCTAAATAATAATAATAATAATAACAACAACAACAACAACAACAACAACAACAACAACAACAACAGAGTTGGAAGGGCTTGCTTAGGCAGGTAACCCTACACTACTTAAGACAGATGGTATTCCAACATCTGCTTAAAAACTGTTGGGGCATTCACAACTTCTGGAGACAAGCTGTTCCACTGATCAACTGTTCTGACTGTCAGGAAATTTCTCCTTAGTTCTAAGTTACTTCTCTACTTATTCAGTTTCCACCCATTACTTCTTGTTCTACTGTCAGGTTACTTCGAGAATAGGTTGACTCCTTCTTCTTTGTGGAAACCCCTGAGATAATGGAACACTTATCATGTCTCCCCTGGTCCTCCTTATCATATAAACTAGACATAAACCCAGTTCCTGCAACCGTTCTTCATATATTTCAGCCTCCAGTCCCCTAATCATCTTTGTTGCTCTTCTCTGCACTTTTTCTAGAGTCTCAATATCGTTTTTGCATCGTGGCGACCAAAACTGAATGCAGCGTTCCAAGTGTTGCCTTACCAAGGCCTTATAAAGTAGTGTTAAGACTTCACGTGATCTTCTGTCCCTCTGTTAATGCAGCCTAGATAACTCACACAACCCAATTCATGGCTCAGTGCAAAGGGTTGAGCTTAGAGACTGTCACTAATTTTGGTAGGGAGAACTTTAGAAGATAACCATTGCCATTGAACCCACGATAAATCAATCAATTACTACCTACAAAACTTTATTACTTACAAAACTTTTGCCAGACCCATCCTAGACTACTGCTCATCTGTCTGGAACCCATACCACATCTCAGACATCAACACCCTTGAAACTGTCCAAAGATATTTCACCAGAAGAGCCCTTCACTCCTCCACTCGAAACAGAATATCCTACGAAAATAGACTAACCATCCTGGGCCTTGAAAGTCTAGAACTACGGCACCTAAAACACGATTTGAGTATTGCCCACAAGATCATATGCTGCAACGTCCTACCAGTCAATGACTATTTCAGCTTCAACCGCAATAACACAAGAGCACGCAACAGATTCAAACTCAATACGAACCGCTCCAAATTTGACTGTAAAAACTATTATTTCAACAATCGAGTTATCGAAGCGTGGAACTCATTACCGGACTCAATTGTGTCAACCCCTAACCCCCAACATTTCTCCCTTAGACTCTCCACAATTGACCTCTCCAGGTTCCTAAGAGGCCAGTAAGGGACGTACATAAGTGCACTGGTGTGCCTTTCGTCCCCTGTCCAATTGTCTTTCCTTTCTTTCACCTATCTTATATATTCTCTTCCTTTCATATATCCTCTCCTCTAAGTTCACTTTCACCCTCTTTTATATTATCACATGTCTATTTTTCTTCCTATGTATTTGTGTATTGGACAAATGAATAAATAAATAAAATAAATAAATAAATAAATAAATTAGAATAGAGCTGGAAGGGATCTTGGGAGGTCTTCTAGTCCAGTGATTTTCAACCTTTTTTGAGCCGCGGCACATTTTTTACATTTACGAAACCCTGGGGCACATTGGGGGGGGGGACTAAAAAAAGTTTGGACAAAAAAATTCTCTCTCTCTCTTCCTCCCTTTTGCTCTATTTCTCTCTCCCTCCCTCTTTCTCTTCCTCCCTCTTTCTCCCCCTTCCTCTTTCTTTCTCTCTCTTTCCATCCCTCTTTCTTTCTCTTCCTTCCTTCCTCTCTTTTTTGCTGTCTTTCTCTCTCCCTCCCTCCCTCCCTCCCTCCCTCTATGTCTCTCTCTCTCTCCTTCCCTCCCTCTCTTTCTCTCTCTCTCTTGCTTTCTTCCTCTCTCTTGCTCTTTCTCTTGCTTTCTTCCTCTCTCTCTTGCTTTCTTTCTCTCTTTCTTCCTTTCTTTCTCTCTCTGAGCTTCGCGGCACACCTGACCATGTCTCGCGGCACAGTAGTGTGCCACGGCACACTGGTTGAAAAACACTGTTCTAGTCCAACCCCCTGCTCAAACAGGAGACCCTTCAGAGAGATGACTGACAGTCCAGCATTTTCTTAAAAACGTCCAGTGATGAAGTACCTACAACTTCTAATGGTAAGCTAGTTAATTGTCCTCATGGCAAGGAAGTTTCTCCTTAGCTGCGGCTTGCCCTGGTCTTCCTTTTATTTGGCGGTTGCAAATAAATGCTGGGATGAGCATTCATAATGCAGCCACACACACACACACACCCATCTCCGCTTCCTATCTTCAGCCCTGGCACACTGAATGACCGATTATGTGAGTGATGTCTTATTAATACGATGACTCAGCCACTTTCCGATAAGGAGAACAATGCAGGGTCAAAGCTCCAAGCATCTCTTTACAGGAATTAATGAGAACATCTTGCTGGTAATGTGGCCCGTTGGCGATTCTGTGGGATTGAAAAGGCTCTTCTTTTTGGCTTCACGTGGCAACGGATGAACCCACTCTTAGAGAATTAGGCACAATGTGATATAGCAATGCCCTCCCCCCCCCGATGTTAACGTGGGGTCTAGTGGGCAGTCTTTACCTTAAAGCCCTATATGATATCGGACCAGAATACCTCCAGGACCGCCTGCTGCTGCACAAACCCCAGCAACCGATTAGGTCCCACAGAGTTGGCCTTCTCCAGGTCCCGTCCACAAAACAATGCCGTCTGGCGGGGCCCAGGGGAAGAGCCTTCTCTGTGGCGGCCCCGGCCCTCTGGAATCAACTCCCCCTGGAGATTAGGATCACCCCCACCCTCCTTCCCTTTCCTAAACTCTTGAAAACCCACCTATGTTGCCAGGCATGGGGAAATTGATATACCCTTTAGCTGTCTTGGTTTATGTATGGTTTGTTTTGGTTGCATGATTGTTTCTTAATAAGGGTTTTTAAAACTGTTTTAACATTGGATTTGTATATGATGTTTTGCTTGCTGTGAGCTGCTCCAAGTCCTCGGAGAGGGGGGGGCATACAAATCTTCTTCTTCTTCTTCTTCTTCTTCTTCTTCTTATTATTATTATTATCATCATCATCATCATCATCATCATCATCATCATCATCTCAGGGGTGCTAAACTCAGGGCCCATGGGGCTGCTCTGGAAACAGCGAAGGACTCACCTGCAGAGCCTCCTCTAGTGAAAACAGAGCTTTTTTTATTTAGAGGTATAATAATAAGAAAGAAAGAAAGAAAGAAAGAAAGAAAGAAAGAAAGAAAGAAAGAGAGAGAGAAATAATTTATTCTCTGAAGCAGTGTGATTTATTACTGCTAGGAAAAGAAAGAAAGAAGAAAGAAAAAAGAAAGAAAGAAGAAAGAAAGAAAGAAAGAAAGAAAGAAAGAAAGAAAAAGAGAAATAATTTATTCTCTGAAGCAGTGTGATTTATTACTGCTAGGAAAAAGAAAGAAAGAAAGAAAGAAGGAAAAAAGAAAGAAAGAAAGAAAGAAAGAAAGATGTACTGTATATGTTGTTACAATCAGCTTGCTGGTTCCATGTACAGATAGTCCTCAACTTAGGACCTCAATTGAGGGCAACATTTAGGTTGTTAAGTGAGACATTTGTTAAGAGAGTTCTGCCCCGATTTTGCAAATCTTTCTTGCTGCATCTGTTAAGTGAATCATTGCAAGTATTCAGGCCATTAAGTGATTCTAGTTTCCCCTTTGACTTGGATTCTCAGGATCCCAGGGCTTTGTAACCGTCATAAATATGAACCAGTTTCCAATCGTCCGAATGTTGATCATGTAACCATGGGGATGCTGCAATGGACATAAGTATGAAAAACATCATCAGTGCTTTTATAATTTTGAATGGTCACTAAAAGAACGGCTGTAAGTCAAGAAATACCAGTAGAATCTTTGCTTTTATTGCTATTGTTATTTGTGAGACCCCATTTGGAATACTGTGTTCAGTTCTGGAGACCTCACCTACAAAAAGATATTGACAAAATTGAACGGGTCCAAAGACGGGCTACAAGAATGGTGGAAGGTCTTAAGCATAAAACGTATCAGGAAAGACTTCATGAACTCAATCTGTATAGTCTGGAGGACAGAAGGCAAAAGGGGGACATGATCGAAACATTTAAATATGTTAAAGGGTTAAATAAGGTTCAGGAGGGAAGTGTTTTTCATAGGAAAGTGAACACAAGAACAAGGGGACACAATCTGAAGTTAGTTGGGGGAAAGATCAAAAGCAACATGAGAAAATATTATTTTACTGAAAGAGTAGTAGATCCTTGGAAGAAACTTCCAGCAGATGTGGTAGATAAATCCACAGTAACTGAATTTAAACATGCCTGGGATAAACATATATCCATCCTAAGATAAAATACAGGAAATAGTATAAGGACAGACTAGGTGGACCATGAGGTCTTTTTCTGCCGTCAGTCTTCTATGTTTCTATGTTTCTATGTTTCTATGTTTCTATGTTTCTATGTTTCTATGTTTCTATGTTTCTATGTTTCTATGTTTCTATGTTTCTATGTTTCTATGTTTCTATGTTTCTATGTTTCTATGTTTCTATGTTTCTATGTTTCTATGTTTCTATGTTTCTATGTTTCTATGTTTCTATGTTTCTATGTTTCTATGTTTCTATGTTTCTATGTTTCTATGTTTCTATGTTTCTATGTTTCTATGTTTCTATGTTTCTATGTTTCTATGTTTCTATGTTTCTATGTTTCTATGTTTCTATGTTTCTATGTTTCTATGTTTCTATGTTTCTATGTTTCTATGTTTCTATGTTTCTATGTTGTTTCTATGTTGCTTGTCCTTTGCTCCTAAGGAGCATGAGAGGCTTAAGCCAATCTATTCAGCTAACAAACCAAGCAAGATATGATGTAGCCTCATCCTGATTTATAGCTCGGTCTGCTAAATTATGCTGTTCCGGCCAAAGGAAGCATTTCTTTAATCTCACCTCAAACTTTAGGAGAAAGGTAACGATGCAAACACGATAAGCAGACAGTTTATCCGAAGATCATTTGCAAAAGCAAAAGTCAACACAGAGCACATGCAAAGGGAGAAGGCTTTTTTTTTTTCAGAGTCAGAGAGTTAAGACATCGTGTTATGGCATTTTATACTAAACATCACACAAGCGTTGTAGAGTTCAGGTGGGTTTTCGGTAGCTGAACGTCACATTTCAATTCAGTTCAGAAGGGACCTTGGAGGTCTTCTAGTCCAGTCCCCCGCTAAAGCGGCAGACCCTATACCCATGATGCCACACAGGGGTGGGCAGCAGGCAGGACGGGGTGGAACGCAGTTCCACCGGTGGAAATGAAGATGCGTGCGCAGCTCCAGCTGATCGGAGGCTGTCATTTCCTGGATTACTGGTCTTTGCTTGGCTCTCCTTTTTTTCCCTGCTGCTGTGTCTGTGCTCCTTGCTTTTTTCCTCTTTCCTCCTTTCTGGCCTCGGACGAGCTTCCCTCTCTCCTGCCCGGCTCCCCTCCAGCCTCACCCGGCCACTTCCCACCTGAGGTGCAAGCAGACGGTGTGGGTGGAAGCAGCACTGGCAGCATTCATGCTTCTGGCAGCACCTGTTCGCCTAGCTACCCAGCCTGAGGCAGGGAGGGTGACCCAGGAAGGAGAGCACGGGAAACGTGAAGCAAATTGTCACCCCAGCGAGCAACACTGGTGAGATTGTAAGTCGAGGACTTAAAAGCTCACTTGAATGATCGTCCAAGCCACTCCCACCTGATCACATGGCTGGCAAGCCACTCCTACCCAGTCACATGACCATTAAGCCACACCCACAAAATAAGCCATACCCACAGTGTGGCAGTAAAAATTTTGGCTGCCCATTACTGATGCCGCACCTCTGGCATGCGTGCCAAAAGTGGCACTCAGAGCCATAGCTGCCACCATGGGAGCCATTGTCCTAGCTCAGCTGCAGCACACAGGTGATTGCTGGACAGCTGATTTTTGGCTTATGTGGAGGCTCTGGGAGGCCATTTCCAACCTCCGGAGGGCCTCGAGGGGAGAGCGTGAGCAGTGAAGGGCTACCAAAACTTTTACTACTGCCACACTGTGGGCGTGGCTTATGCAGGATGCCCTGCATGTTCTTTCATCTTTCAGTGCAAATTGGGTGCTCTGGGGTGGAGCTCCATTTTTGCTACCCCACTGCGTTCCCCTCCTTTGGGCAGCAGCCCACCCCTGGGCATAGGAGAGTGTTTTTGTCCTCCAGGAGGCTCAACAGAAGCCTGGGAAAGATGAAAAATAGGCCTACCAGGCTCACCGGAAATCGGGAAACAGGAGCAGTGGAGCTGATGAGTGTTTGTGTGTGCATGCGTGTGGGGGCAGAGCAGCACAGGGAATCATCCACATATGCGCAGGGTGGTGGTGCATAAAGGGGGTTTTGAATTATGGGTGTGGGCACGCATGTGCGCTTTCAGCACCTGCGGGGAAAAAAGTTTGCCATCACTGCCCTATACCATTCCAGATAAGTGACTGTCCAGTGTCTTCTTAAAACCTCCAGTGATGAAGCACCCACAACCTCTGGTGGCAAGCTGTTCCCCTGGTTAATTGTCCTCTCTGTTAGGCAGTTTCTCCTTAGTTCCAGGTTACTTTCCTCTTTCATTGATTTCCATCCATGGTTTCTTGTCCTGCCTTCTGTTGAGTTGGAAAAATTAGTTGACCCCGTCAACAGCCCCTCGAATTCTGGAATGCTGCTATCATGTTACCCTAGTCCTGAATCAAACCATTTGAACTAAGGTGCAATTAATGGTCTTGATAATAACAACCTACATGATTTTGATGACATGTGAACTCACTTTTACAGTGGGTAATGAAATTTATAATTAATGTAAGAATGTCACCTGCATATGCCTATTCTTGTCTGCAAAATATTTCCTGGAACAGCAGGCCACTGGATGTACAGTATAATTACTTTACAACTCAGTAAACTAAAGGAACACAGAACTAGTAACAAAAGGACAGAATACAATACAACTGATGAAAACAAGATGTGACATCATGTGCCACCCAATGCCAAAACTAAACCATAATAAAACAATGACTGCAAAACGTGTCTAGAGCAATTTGGAAATTAAAAACAAATCTGAAAATAAAACGTTTCCAGATAGAAAAGCAAGCAGAATTCAAGAAGCTCGAAAAATCATTCTCGATATGGTAAAAGCTAATCCTCTAGATTACAGTAGAACAAGGTGGCAAAATTTTATAATATTTAAAGATGACAAGAGAATGTTATTAATTGTAGAGTGGCCCCAGTGTTTCAAAACAGCTATTTTGAAATAGTACTTAGTACAACTTTCTATGCTCATTTTCTTCTTCTAAAACATTGAATTGTTTCCTGCTATTGAATTTTTTTTAAAAAATTATCAGTAAGGTTTATGATTGTTATTTATTCCTGAAAGGGAATATTTCAGGAAACAATAACTATCCCATTCATTCTCCATGCTTCACCATGGTCCTTTCCATGAAACATGATGTTCTACACATAATTCTACACATAATTAGATCAAAGAGGGATCTTTGGCAAATGTAACAATCCTAGAATGGCCATGTTGGTATAATTTTGAGGAAGAATAAAAAAAGAGATCAGAGAATCTTAAAATTTATACAATGGATAACATACATAAGGACATTTCATCATAGCTTAACCTCCTGGTGTCCACAGCTGGCTTCCTACATTTCTATTAAATCCCAAGAGAAGATGTCAACAGTATTTCTCCTTCACTGGACAATATTTTGTGAGGAAAGGGAATTGGAAAATATGATCACCCAGATAAGGCTTCAGCGAAATGGGAGCACATACAATTTATTATTTTTATTATTATTTATTAGATTTGTATGCCACCCCTCTCAGAAGACTCGGGGTTGGTTCCAGAGGGCCGGGGCCGCCACAGAGAAGGCTCGTCCCTGGGGCCCACCAAATGACATTGTTTAGTCGATGGGACCCGGAGAAGGCCAACTCTGTGGGACCTTAGCGGTCACTGGGATTCGTGCAGTAGCAGGTGGTTCCGAAGGTACTGTGGTCCAATGCCATGAAGGGCTTTAAAGGTCATGACCAACACTTTGAATTGTGACCGGAAACTGATCAGCAGCCAATGCAAGCCACGGAGTGTTGAAGAAATGTGGGCGAATCTTGGAAGCCCCATGATGGCTCTCGTGGCTGCGTTCTGCACGATCTGAAGTTTCTGAACACTTTTCAAAGGTAGCCCCATGTAGACAGCGTTGCAGTAATCGAACCTCAAAATCCCCAAAATGGCACTAGGAAAAATCTTAAAAGAATATCCCAAGTCCACTAAATCTAAGGAAAAAAACTCTGAAACAGAAATGGCAAAACAGCTTTAGGAGAAAGAATTCCTCTATATTGGTAAAATGCAAATTCATTTTGCTATGCATGCAGTTATCCAAAGTTTTGAAACCCTGCACAAAATCTAATGCACTTTGCTGCCTTTGACTGAGTATAAGAGCTCACGTTCTCTGTTCTACATACAGAAGTTGACCAATCTGACATTTTGGATCGTGTTGTGTTTGATGGCTTGGTACCAAGGAAGCCAACCATGGTTGTAAAGGTTGGGACAAGAGAAGGGCAAAGACACAACCAAAAAACAGGACCTTGGAGAGCTCCAATTTTTTCCACTGGCTACAGATTTACTGGATTTGAATGAAAATATTACAGTATTTCTATCAGACCCTGAAACAAAATGAAGCCTTGAATTGAGAGTCAGGAACTATATTGTGGGATACATTCATGGTCTCTGCAAAAACTGATGGAGAGCAGCTGAGAAGAAAGAGGTCCTACTGGAATAACTTTTTCAAGTTGGAGCAAGATGGCCAGGTGGTATCTTCTAGATTTTTCCATGATCTGTTTATACACTTTAGAACCCACAATCCAACCTTTGGGTTCTAAAGTGCCTAGAAGAAGGCTTTCCTATTTGCAACACAAATAGCTTGCATTCTAACATTATAATTTTTGATCACTTGTGGTTTGTTCTAAACTAGGCTTTTTCAATAATTGATGCCAATTGCTGCAAATGAGCAGAATGGTGTGATAGGCCAATTCCTGCTTTTCTTTTATGTATAATTGTTCTTCCTTACATGTTGGTGGTAAAAGATCTGAGAAGGGCCCATGAAGAACCTGAAGGCTATGCCCAAAGTGTTTTTCAAAACTGAAACTGAAGAAGCATTTTGGGTGAGACGCAAAATGTCTTCAAGGAACAACAAAGAAAGCCCAGCTGCTTCTTGAAAAAGCAACTTTGGGACAACCTGGATGACTGAGAAGCTCCATAGGCATTTAAACCTCAGGAATAGATAGCAAACTATCAACAAACTATGAATTCCTGATCATACATCACATGAATTAAGAGTAGATCTATTCTCAGAAAAGATGTTTCAGATTTATTGCCTTTAAAGAATGTATTATTTATTTACTGAGTAAATTTAAGAAACCAAGGAGATCACGTTAGGTGAATGTGAATTAAATAAATATCTAAGTTCACAAATCATTAACCAAAGTTGCTATATTGTCATGTCCCATGAGGCTACTATAGCAGAAAGTGTTGCATCATGTTATGAATCCCCAGTCTAGACGTCCTCAACTTAAGACAACAACTGAATTGTTGCAAGTCAAAGATTCCCTGTAGAGGGTAAGCAACTCCCTCCCCCAAAGATGTGAATTAAGGTTTGTAGGATAGGAAGTTGATTTGTGTGACAAACAAAAGCATAATTTGGCTAAAACTGGACTTTCACTGTACAGTTTTATTAATTCGAAGCACGTTCTGAGATTGACAAGCCTTTTGCAGTACAGGAAAACTCCATGTTTTGACAGTCAAACAGACCTGCTTATTTCAAAGGAAATTTTCCAGGTCGCAGGTCCCAATAATCATCTACATTTTATGTTATCCAAATGTTCACGTACAGACCGAAATCACAAATGGAAAATATACTTTAATTAAGTGGAATGCCTGTCTCTGCTCAAAGATTGGAAGCGAAATAATTTCCAGGGCTTGTTCATAATATATTTCAGATGGCAGTACAATGTAGACTTGTATCCAAATTGGGGAATGTTTTTTGACTAATACGTTCTTTTGGTTTCTCCGCCAGAATTCAGCAGTTTAATTTTTTAAAATTAAATTGCCTTTTTTTCATTCCTATTGATTAGAAAACCTTTGCTGGAGGGGAAAAAAACCTGACAAGCTTTTATGCAGCCTTTTACACATCAGTGACTTGCTAAAAATGTACAGGCGTTTTAACAACTTTGCAAACTATACAGTATCCCTGCCTGTTATAAATACAGTACATAAAGCTCTAGATTATGAATAGGCTGTGAAAAGGGATGGGATAAAAGAGCTCAGTGAATTCAAGCAAGAGAGAGACACACACATGGTAATTTGACAAAAGCAACTGTTATTTCTTACAATGCACTTTTGCCAAAATCCTGACCTGTGTGTCCAATCTAAGGGTATCAAAACTTGTTCAGTTATTACACAAACAAAAATTTGAAATCACAGCCGCCAGCTCTTTAGCTTATTATTATTGTTGGTCACAATAAAGGTCTCCCCGGTGGAGGAGGGAGCGGGTGCGGGAGTGGAGCATGGGGCCTCTGGGTTGCGGAGGATGGGCGGTGTAGTCGCCCCATGGCTTGTCTTTTAAAGAGCCCTGGTGGGATTCTGGAGGAGGGGGAGGGGGAGCCTCCCAGGGGAGAGGCTGGCTGGGGACCATGGGAGTTGGAGTCCAGCGCATCTGTCGGGGGAGGGGGGCAGGAAGGCTTAGGTTGGGCGTGGAAGCCCTTCCTGGAAGTCGGCCTTGCCCCCTCCCTCCCTCCAGGGAGCCACATCTCCCATCCCTGCTTTTCTGAAGCTCTTTCGCCCTTTGTGGGAGCCTCGATAACAATATAGCAATCTTATGTAATACAGTATAACAATCTTATATAATATAATATAAATCTTATATATTGTTATATTTAATGTTGTACGCCGCCCTGAGTTGCCTCGAGAAGGGCGGCATAGAAATCTATTAAAAAAAAATAAAAAAAATAAATAAAAATAATGTCCGCCAGGTGTTTAGTCTGGACCAGGGAAAAGCAGATGTCCCTTTCAATCTGTCCATTTTACTCAATAAGCCTTTCTACATGCATTTGTACAATAAACCCTGTTAATGCAATTCTGCTTTAGCTATGGTTTTGGCAGGATCAGCGGTGGGTTGCTCCTGGTTCAGCCTGGTCCAGCAAACTGCTCCAGGTCCTTGGGAAGGGGTGGCATATAAGTCGAATGAATGAATGAATGAATGAATGAATGAATGAATGAATGAATGAATGAATGAATGAGTAAACAAATAAGTAAATAAGTAAATAAGTAAATAAGTAAATAAGTAAATAAGTAAATAAGTAAATAAGTAAATAAGTAAATAAGTAAATAAGTAAATAAGTAAATAAGTAAATAAGTAAATAAGTAAATAAGTAAATAAGTAAATAAGTAAATAAGTAAATAGTAAATAAGTAAATAAGTAAATGAATGAATGTATGTATGTATGTATGAATGAATGAATGAGTAAACAAGTAAACAAGTAAGTAAATAAGTAAATAAGTAAATGAATGAATAAATGAATGAATGAATGAATGAATGTATGAATGTATGAATGTATGAATGAATGTATGAATGTATGAATGTATGGATGTATGAATGTATGAATGTATGAATGTATGAATGAGTAAACAAGTAAACAAGTAAGTAAATAATTAAATAAGTAAATGAATGAATAAATGAATGAATGAATGAATGTATGAATGTATGAATGTATGAATGTATGAATGAGTAAACAAGTAAACAAGTAAGTAAATAAGTAAATGAATGAATGAATGTATGAATGTATGAATGAGTAAACAAGTAAGTAAATAAGTAAATGAATGAATAAATGTATGAATGTATGAATGTATGAATGTATGAATGTATGAATGTATGAATGTATGAATGTATGAATGTATGAATGTATGAATGTATGAATGTATGAATGTATGAATGTATGAATGTATGAATGTATGAATGAGTAAACAAGTAAGTAAATGAGTAAATGAGTAAATGAGTAAATGAGTAAATAAGTAAATAAGTAAATAAGTAAATAAGTAAATAAGTAAATAAGTAAATAAGTAAATAAGTAAATAAGTAAATAAGTAAATAAGTAAATAAGTAAATAAGTAGCAGTGGCAGGAGGCTCTGTCCACTCACCTGCGCATACGCATGCGAGAGCCGGTAATTTATTTATTTTATTTTATACACATGCGCGAGCCGGTAATGATGGGGTTTACAACCCACTACTGGACAGGACAGAGGGGTTAATTTGTGGGTTCACACAGACATGCAACACAACCATAGCCCCAATTGTTCTGACTCATACACTGCTTTGAACTCCACAAATTACGATTATGCAAACTGCACTTGATTCTGAAGTCTGCTTCCAGTTAAAACAAAGGGCTAAATGGCAACAATTCTAACAGCGATATATCTTGGCGTTATTCAGGCGAGAGTTTGTTTCAGCCCGTAGAACCCAGGCGGCATACAAATCTAAGTAATAAAATAAAATAAATAAATTAAAAAAAAATAAATAAATAAAAGCGCGCCGGGTTGTTGCATTTTGCAAATCGTTTCAAAACACCCACATAGAAGCAGAGTCCTCGCAACAGGCTGGAAGGCCGTTTGCAGTGAGCATCTGGCCTCTTTCGCCGCCCCATTCATATTTACATTTCGAACATCATTTTCCCTCTGATAACTTTAAACATCTTATTAATAATGACAAAAGCTCTGACAACTGAAGAGTTGGGTTTCCTAGGGAGCTTTCAATTTGTCCCATTGTGCCCTGACATGGCAGGGGTTTCCAAGCAGTTGGTGGTCCCACATATCTCATACACACCCCCGACAATGCAACGAACTATGAATGGAGCTTAAGCTTCCACTCAGAATTCCTTCTTTTGTGAGTCTGGCCTCTCTAGCATGTTGAGATGCCGGTTTTACAAGTTGTACAATCCCGACCCACAGGTGGAAGCCAAGGCTGGAAACTTATCACCATGTTTCTTTTATGACAAATGTAGAAAGAAGGAGCCAATTGACAGTAGATTCTTGGGATCAGCACTGAAATTGTTTGTGGTGATGGAAAAAATTAACAGGGCCTGCAACTGTCCTGAATTTAGAACCATTTAAGAAAGAGAGAGAGAGAGGGAGGGAGGGAGAGAGAGAAAGAGAGAGAGAAAGAGAGAGAGAAAGCTTTGATACTGAACCAACCCATACTGGATAATGAAATATTTTTGCTCTCTTCTAACCCAGTCTGTATATTTGTTACGCGTCTGACAAAATGCACAAGGTTTTTGGAGACTCCCAGATTGCACAGGCGTAAAATAAAAATACTAAGCTTTTTAAGAAAAGGTTTGTGCAGATATATGGCGAAGTTAAGAGAAGTTAAGAGTGCGTTTGTGAGCAACAGTACTTGGCGAGGTTTTATTCCTTACTGCAAAAAGCAAATTTTAATTTGGTTAAAAAAAAATAAAAATAAAAGGGTGGGTGAGTTCTGATTTTTTTTTTTAAATATAAACCAGGAAAAGATTTCAAGCTGTACTTTAAAAGGATACTTTCAAGTTAGGCAAAATGAAATCAAAACTCTTGCTATTAAAAATAAAGATATTGATCATCCATTGATGATTAGGAATCAGTTTTCATTGTAACATTAAAAAGACAAGTACTGCGGGATCCGAACAGTGATTTTTAAAAATGTGACTACCTACACATGAACCAAATAGTGATGCTAATATTGATCAAATGCAAAAAGTGTTGAGGATTATACAGGTTTCTTTTGCGATTCCTATTCTGCCTGCAGAAGTTCCCCTTATCAATGCCAAGCATAATCATAAATCCCCCTGTTTTTCTGCCTTCAACAAGTCATTGTATGCCACCCCGAGCCTTCGGAGAGGGGCGGCATACAAATCTAATAAATTATTATTATTATTATTATTATTATTATTATTATTATTATTATTGTTGTTGTTATTGTTATTGTTGTTGTTTTTATTGTTGTTATTATTATTATTATTATTATTATTATTATTATTATTATTATTATTATTTCCCATCCTCGTATTCATGGAGCTACTTAAAACATTAAATAATTGTCAGTACTTTCTTATGGGCATTATGTCAAATGTTCTTTCAGTCTGCATGGGTTGAACTAACATAACATATGGAAAATCCTAAACCCAAGTGACAGGACACAGAATAACAGAGCTGGAAGACTAACAGATTAACACAGTTCAAAGGGACTTATACGTCATATAATCCAACCCTCCATCACCCAAGCAAGAGACTCTACACCATTTCTGAAACTGGTAGTCCAATCTCTTCTTGAAGGCTTATCAGTTCGTAAGTACTTAGCTTGCAGCTGTGAAGAAAGTCACAGCCCTTCTTCTCCCACGAAGTGAAACACACCTTGCTCTGCTTTGGTTTCAAAGTGGTGAAAAGTCAACAAACAAAGCCCGGAGTCAGCAAGACATTCATGAAACACAACGATCGGATAATTCTCCACAACGGCCAAACCCACACGCTGCTATTTATAGCAGCAGCACTAATTACAGCAACCCCACCCAACCACAGGTGGCCTCATTTTCTCTTGTAATAATCCTTTAGTTGTTGCTTCCTATGCATCACTCTACGCATGCATGGATGTGTCATTAATTCTTGTTCAGAATCCAGAAATGATACAGATGATTGATCTCCTCCTGGGCTGTCTATCAAACTCTCCTCCTCCCTGTCACTCAGGCCTCCTTGGTCAGAGGAGACTTCGTTGGCAGATTCCACTGGGAGCAAAACAGGCCCACAGCATGTGGATGTCTCCCCCACATCCACCTGCACATTCCTTGGGGCAGGAGCTGGGCCAGAGCTAACCACAACAATCATAAAACTACTCACTTTTCTTCTACAAGGAACGCTCAATGTTGATTGAAATTCCTCCCTTTCTCCTGCCCTGGTCCCTTGATCAAGGCCATGGTTGTACATCACTATTACAAATAATAATAATAATAAAACTTTGAAGCCTATAATTCACAAGGAAACCAAGGGAAAGAACTGGGGGCATCTGGACAAAGGGGAAGGGAAGGTTTTAACAATAACCTCACAAAATGTAGAGATACTTTGATCAGGAGCTGGAAGGAGACGGTCCACTCAGCCATTTAGCAACAGTCTGATATTTGTGTAATCGGTCCTTTATGTATTGCCAGTTTTTGGAATGATCGCATATTTAAAAAATAAATAATATCTATATATATAAAAAGGTCCAACTTACCTCATCTGCCTCGTAAGCCAAAGCACAAATAAATAAATAAATAAGAACAATGGGATTACTATTACTCACTCACGAACTCCCAGCTACATCACACGATTCTTTATAATTGCTGGCAAGAAGATTAATGTTTTGTACAATATCAGACTAAGGTCACAAGGAGGGGTGTGGGGGCTGTCTAAACACCAAGTCTCAAATCCCTGCTTTTTCTCTCTCTCTCCCCTCCCCCACCCACACCCCCCACTCTCTTTTTATGGAAATGAACTTCGGAGCATTGTTGCTAATTATTGTGATTTTTCAGATGTTGGGAAAGTATCCTCCACCTTTCTCTCTCTCCCTCCTCTGCTTTTAATGACTTCTTTGCCCCCCCCCCCCAATTTCATCATGGAAAAAAACCCTCTCCAAAATACAAACAGGATTGTTTACCGATCAATTGGTTGGAAAGAGCGTTGCAATCGAAAAGATGCTCAACATTTTTTCCCCCTCCTCTTTTGGAAGAGGGTCCTTCAATTTGATGGTCAGAAAACGGCCTTAGAAACATCTTTTGCAAAATAGGAGGAAGTTTAGTGGCATGTGACAGTTGCAAAAGTCCTTGCATGATGAAATAGCCATGGACATGGTGCATTAAAGGAAAACATTCAATATGGGTGATAATCACAATTTAATAGGATAATTGGTTCAATTCAATTCAATTCAATTTATTAGATTTGTATGTCCTCTCCGAAGACTCGGGGTGGCTCACAACAGTAATAAAACAATATTATAGCGAAACAAATCTAATATTAAAAGAAGCAAATAAAACCCTATCATATTAAAAAGCAAACAGCACATACATACCAAACATAAATATAAAAATATAAAAAGCCTGGGGGAAAAGATGACTCAACTCCCCCCCATGCCTGGTGGTATAGATGGGTCTTGAGTAATTTACGGAAGACAAGAAGGGTGGGCGCAGTTGGGGCCACCACAGAGAAGGCTCTTCCCCTGGGGCCCGCCAAACGACATTGTTTAGTCGACGAGACCTGTCTCTCCTATATCCCATATATCTTCTCTACTATATCCTCTATAACCTTCATTGTGTATTATTGTGTATTGGATAAAATAAAATAAAATAAAATAAAATAAAATAAAATAAAATAAAATAAAATAAAATAAAATAAAATAAAATAAAATAAAATAAAATAAAATAACATAACATAACATAACATAAAATAAAATAAAATAAAATAAAATAAAATAAAATAAAATAAAATAAAATAAAATAAAATAAAATAAAATAAAATAAAATAAAATAAAATAAAATAAAATAAAATAAAATAAAATAAAATAAAATAAAATAAAATAAAATAAAATAAAATAAAATAAAATAAAATAAAGAATAAATAAATAAATAATAAAAAACTGAGTAAAACTGCTCAATGGAGAGAAGGCAGCTGCTAATCCCTCCACCCAGTGCATTTAACTATTATCCCATGGAACATCTTGCCTCTAGAAATTGTGGCTGCTTCGTCGCTTAAGAAAAGATTGGACAGCCCCTTGTCTGAAACGGGATAGGAAGGAGGTTGGACTAGAAGACCTTCAAGGTCCCTTCCAGCGCTGTCATTTTGTTACCCTGTGTCCCAGGCAGTGTGAAGAGGGCATTGCTGCAACCTGGCAGGGGCAGAGGAAGCCAATACAGGCTAACTAGAGAGCACTTGGGATTTAATGGAGATCCCGTCCAGCTGTTAACACCAGGTGCCACTCGGGCAGTAAAACACTCTGAAATGAAGAGCTGCAGAAGAGGCCATAATGAATGATGACTAAAAGAATAAATAAGTAGGCCTTGCAACGTTACTTATTGGGATGCATCCTGCAGCAGGATCTCCTGCTGAAGGATGCTAATTTTTGGTTTTATTGCTGACTCATACACATCTGCATTTGAGCTAGCCAGGGAAGGCATGTAGAAAGCCAGCAAAAGCAAGGGGGGGGGGGGTTGAGGGTAGACACAGTGCCGAGATGTTGCTTGTTTAGAAATGTCTGCATGAGAACACGGATGGGGAGCACTGAATTTATCATAGTATCCAGGCCCTGGGGAATATATATACAATACACCAGGGTGATTCGACACAAAAATATATAACCCTTCCCTGGTGCAGAGCTGAAGGGATTGGATACTGTAGCCTAGAGGTTAATTCTCTGCCTTACAAGGCAAAGGTTGCAAGTTCAAGTCCCAGTGGGTATGGCTAGCTGATGAGGCCAAAATAAGGCTGAAATAGATCTATCCTAGTCTCCCTTAATTTTCAAATTCAGTGAAAAAACATGTGACATATGTAGGTATGTATGTAGGTATGTATATATATATATATATATATATATATATATATGCAAAATATTACACGGGGCAAAACCCGAACTCAGAACAATCTACATATATATATATATTTGTTTGTTTTCGTAGATTTTCACGGGTATATGTATGTAGATTGTTCTGAGTTTGGGTTTTGCCCCATGTAATATTTATATTTGTTTATATATATTTGTTTTCGTAGATTTTCACGGGTACAGGTTTGACGGTCTTGGTATATTCAGGTTTCTTCCCATGTAGGATTTGGAAATTTCTGGCGACGTTTCGATGAGGTCCCACTCGTCATCTTCAGGCTGGTGTTTCTATCCTTGTTCTAGGGCGAACACAGCGAGAAGGCAGCTCAGGTCTCGCTGTGTTCGCCCTAGAACAAGGACAGAAACACCAGCCTGAAGATGACGAGTGGGACCTCGTTGAAACGTCGCCAGAAATTTCCAAATCCTACACGGGAAGAAACCCGAATATATATATATGATGGTCTTGGTATATTCGGGTTTCTTCCCGTGTAGGATTTGGAAATTTTTGGCGACGTTTCGACGAGGTCCCACTCGTTATCTTCAGGCTGGTGTTTCTGTCCTTGTTCTAGGGCAAAAGAGGAAAAAAGCAAGGAGCGCAAACACAGCAGCAGCAGGGGGGAAAAGGAGAGCCCAGCCGAGACCAGTAATCCAAGAAGTGACAGCCGCCAATCAGGTGGAGCTGCACATGCATCTTCATTTCCGCAGGTGGAACTGCGTCCTGCCTTCTGCCTACCCCTGAATACACCCATCGGAAGCTGATTCCTAGGTTTTTTACAGCTGTTTTCAACACCTTAGTAAATCTTCCACAATGCACATTTATTCCTAGCTGAAAGACCAGGAGCATCTTCTGACCTCCAAGCTCAAATGTAACATACTTTATTGAGGTACTTTAAAAAACAACAACAACCATGCACTTTATTTCTCATTCCTAATAGGGTATTTGTCTTTGTTTATTCACATTTTCTCCCTACTATTTTGAATGCCATTATGAAGTTAAAGAAGACAGACTACTCCATCTAAATGAAAGCAGTAAAAGGTAATACAGTGTATTTTCTCCATGTCAGGAGGGTATTAATTTTGCCTTACATAAGAAAATGCACAAATCACATCCTCTACGAGAAATCATTTATAACGTAATTATGCATGAGTAAACACTGCAAACCTCTCAAACATGAGCTGCAACCATAACCACAAAGAATAGTTACAGTTATATATAGCCTGTTTTAGATAGCATTAGTCTTCCCCTCCCCACCAAAGTAGAGGATTGAACTCTGAATAAATTAAAAATTAGGAGTTTGCAAAAAGAAAAACAACCAACCCCACAACCCCAAAAGCATCAACACACAGTTTTGGCACACAGAAATATTTGCTATTTTCTTTTGCATGATAAAGGCCTAAGAACTTGCTATTATTTATTAGATTTGTAACTCTCAATATGGCCGTGGTAGCAGCAGACAAGCAATTATCATTACAGCCAATACAAAACAACATGAAAACCGTCAAAGTAAAAATTACCATCTGGCCCAAACAGTGAGAAGTTCAGAAATAAAGTTCCATAGAAGATTTTTGTCGAGAGCCTTCCTCTCTTTCTCTCTCTCTCCAAAGACTTTTCAAAGACATAGAGACTGAGTCAGCCCCAAAACACACATAGGTGTTGTTGTGGTTCAGCCTGAGGCTGCTCAGGGACCGGCTGTGTCTCTGCTGGCTCCATGCCCGGAGGAGGAGGACAGCGAAAGAAGGGGGCTGAACAGTCGGACGGGGGAGAGGAAAGTCAGGAATGGGATGAAGGAGAACAGCATGAGAGCACCGGGGGGGGGGGGCTCTCCCCAGCCAGTAGCTTGGAGTCATTAGGTGATGAATCACAAGCCGTCATTGACATGTGCAGGAGACGTTCAGATCAAAGAAAGGAGCAATTAAAGAAGTATTATCAGCACTGAATTAGGAACAGCTGGGCTTGGGTGTGGTCCTCCTTAGCAGGGTTTAAAAGGCAGGCAAGCCCTTGAAGCCATGTGGAGTGTTATCAGTTTGGAGTTATGGTGTCCTGCTTTGTTCTCGGTGTCTCTGTTCCTGGCTTGTGGCCCAGCAGTTTGGAAGACCCGTGGGAGGTGTAAGTCTGCTATCTACAGCCTCGTCTTGGCAGCAAGAATCCTGTATTGCTGCATGGACTTTTGCCTTCGTGGATATTTCTGAAGATACAGCATTTTCCTGTTTGTAAGGACATTTTCTGTTACCTGTGTTTTTCTTGAATTTTATAAAACTGCCTTTGCCTTTTACCAGTGTGTCTGGATTCTCTTTTTGGGTTGGTATTGGCTTCCGGAGTGACCCAGACAGAACACTCTCAATATGGCCATGGCAGCAGCAGACAAGCAATTATCACTATAGCCAATACAAAACAACATGAAAACCGTCAAAGTAAAAATTACCATCTGGCCCAAACAGTGAGAAGTTCAGAAATAAAGTTCCATAGAAGATTTTTGTTGAGAGCCTTCCTCTCTTTTTCTCTCTGTCCAAAGACTTTTCAAAGACAGAGAGACCGAGTCAGCCCCAAAACACACATATGTGCATGTGTGCAAATTGATATAGAGTCATATAGTGATAGGGGTGGACGGGATTTCTTGGAGGTCTTTCAGGGCAACCCCATGCCTAGAAGAGTCCTCCTACAGCTCTGAACAAATGGTGGTCTAATTATTTCATGGACGCCTTTGGTGATGGAACACTCCTATCTCCAGGAGGCAAGCCGTTCCCTTCATAATTGGAACTGGGTTTATCTAGTCTGATGAAAAGGAGGACCAGGGGAGACATGATAGCAGTTGTTCTAATATCTCAGAGGTTGCCACAAAGAAGAGGGAGTCAAACTATTCTCCAAAGCACCTGAGGGTAGAATAAGAAGCAATGGGTGGGCACTAAACAAGGAGAGAAGTAACTTAGAACTAAGGAAAAATTTCCTGACAGTTAACCAATGGAACAACTTGCCTCCAGAAGTTGTAAATGCTCCAACACTGGAAGTTTGAAGAGATTGAATAACTATTTGTCTGAAATGCTGTAGGGTCTCTTGTCTAAGCAAGGGGTTGGATTAGAGGTCCTCCAAGGTCCCTTCCGAGTAAAGTAGAGTAGAGTACAGTAGAATAGAACAGAATTCTATTCTATTCTACTCTACTCTACTCTCTTCTGCTCTACTCTATTCTGATTTCTATTCTACTCTGATTTCAGTCTGCTCTAAGCAGTTCACAGAGTCAGCCTATTGTCCCAAACAATCCGGTACCTGTTCTGCCGGGCTCTCTGGTAGGAGCCTCCCGAAAATTCAAGGGTACAAATTTCAGACAGACACACATTTGAAAATTCAAAACAATGTTCTTTATCACAAAATTCAAAATAAACTAAGCACTCTTTTCGTATTGTAAAGAGTACTCGTCCCAAAACAACCCGGTAGTCTGTACAATTAACCTTAAGCAGTCATTAAGTACTTAGCTAGCAGCTGTGAAGAAACTTCACAACCCTTCTTCTTCCAAAGAAGTGAGACACACACACACACACACGCTGCTCTGCTTTGTTTTCAAAGGCATGAAAAATCAACAAACGAAGTCCAGAACCCACACGCTGCTATTTATAGCAGCAGCCCTAATTACTGGAGCCCCACCCAACCACAAGTGGCCTCATTTTCTCTTGTAATAATCCTTCAGTTGTTGTCTGCTATGCATAAATCTACGCATGCGTGGATGTGTCATTAATTATTGTTCAGAATCCAAGGATGATGCAGATGATTGATCTCCTCCTGGGCTGTCTACCAAACTCCCCTCTTCCCTGTCACTCATGCTTCCTTGGTCAGAGGAGACTTCATCGGCAGATTCCATCGGGAGCAAAACAGGCCTGCGGCATGTGGATGTCTCCCCCAAATCTACCTGCACATTCCTTGGGCCAGGAGCTGGGCCAGAGCTAACCACAACACCACCGACCTCAGAAGGATGGGCTAACATTAACCTTGAGCTAGAGAGGCCAAACTGCATATTTCATAGCACTGGACAAATACTATATGTAGAATAGTCCAAAACACACAGGCAGGCCAAAGTTTCTAACTCCAAATGATGGCCACACATTCTAGTGAGAGAGACGTTCCCCTAAGGATGGACTCCAGAACGTCCAAAAAATTAGATGGTCAAACTTCTGGTCCGAACTCTAGACTGACCCAGATTGTATCCTATATCTCTAATTTCCTTATTCCTAATTCCATCATACGATTCCTCATCATCTTTGTGGCTCTCCTTGGCATTCTATCTAAGTCCTCAACAGCTTTTTGGCATTGTAGTGACCAGAACTGAACACAATATTCCAAGGGTGGTCTCACTAGTGCAACATAGAGTACTATTGACCCTGATGCCATCCTTTGGCTCGGATGAATTGTCAGCCTCATCCCCTAAACCAGGGGTAGGCAAGGTTGGCTCTTCTATGACTTGTGGACTTCAACTCCCAGAATTCCTAAGTCAATCATGCTAGCTCAGGAATTCTGGGAGTTGAAGTCCACATGTCACAGAAGAGCCAACTTAGCCTACCTCTGCCCTAAAACCATTTTGGGGTCCCAAATCATCCAGATCATCTTGAATTAATTTGCAGCATGGGATAATCACAGATACCTACTAAAAACCTGGATGGATTTTCTCTCTCTCTCTCTTCCCTTCTGCTGCATAATACAATAATAAACTATTAAAAAATGTAATATTTATCCACCTTGCAAAGGGTGTTTTGGGAACTGAAAGGGGAACATTTGCACACTGGAAGATGAATAGCGTTGCCGAAGTGCTAATTACTCCTCGTTATACACCCCTGTTTTTACTTCTTTATTTCATTCCTTTTCGGCTATTGTTTTCCCTCGCTTAAACAGCCTGATTTAATGCTGTAATGGCTTTGAAGGTAAGACGCCTAATCTGGAAATCAGTATTATTTCATAGCACTGGATAATATTGAATATTTATCTGCAAAGGACGCCAAGATAATATCTCCTAGCATTCAGAGCTCAAGGTAATATATCTCCGGAGCAATTCCTCCCCCAGACACAGGCAAATCTTTTACGTTCAAGAAAAGGGAAAGACTTTTAGCAAGAAGAAAATGTGCCTTCTGCATTTGTGGCTTGTTCATCACAGGCAACTTAGAAACATAGAAACATAGAAGATTGACTTAAGAAAAAGACCTCATTGTCCATCTAGTCTGCCCTAATACTATTTCCTGTATTTTACCTTAGAATGGATCTATGTTTATCCCAGGCATGTGACTGTGGATTTACCAACCACGTCTGCTGGAAGTTTGTTCCAAGCATCTACTACTCTTTCAGTAAAATAATATTTTCTCATGTTGCTTCTGATCTTTCCCCCAACTCACCTCAGATTGTGCCCTCCTTGTTCTTGTCTTCACTTTCCTATAAAAACACTTCCCTCCTGAACTTTGTTTAATCCTTGAACATATTTAAATGTTTCGATCATGTCCCCCCTTTCCCTTCTGTCCTCCAGAGTCCAGACTATACAGATTGAGTTCATGAAGTCTTTCCTGAGGTTTTATGCTTAAGACCTTCCACCATCTTTGTAGCCCGTCTTTGGACCCATTCAATTTGATCAATATCTTTTTGTAAGTGAGGTCTCCAGAACTGAACACAGTATTCCAAATGGGGGTCTCACCAGCTCTCTGTACAGAGGGATCACAATCTCCCTCCTCCTGCTTGTTATACTTCTAGCTATGCAGCCAAGCATCCTACTTGCTTTCCCTACCACCTGATCACACTGTTCACCCATTTTGAGACTGTCGGAAATCACTACCCCTAAATCCTTCTCTTCTGAAGTTTTTGCTAATACAGAATTGCCAATACAATACTCAGATTAAGGATTCCTTTTCCCCAAATGAATTATTTTACATTTGGAAACATTAAACTGCAGTTTCCATTGCTTTGACCATTTATCTAGTAAAGCTAAATCATTTGCCATATTACAGACGCCTCCAGGAATATCAACCCTATTGCACACTTTAGAGTCATCAGCAAATAGGCAAACCTTCCCTACCAAACCTTCCCCTATGTCACTCATAAATATATTAAAAAGAATAGGACCCAGAACAGACCCTTGTGGCACATCGCTTGTAACCTTTCTCTGCTCACAATACTCACCAATAACAACAACTCTCTGATGTCTACGCTTCAGCCAGCTGCAAATCCACAACAGATTGCATCTCCCTGTGGAAAACAGATCTCCTGTTAAACTGATATTCATTTTATTTATTTATTTATTTATTCATTCATTTGTCCAATACACAAATACATAGGAAGAAAAATAGACATGTGGTAGTACCGTGTTTCCCCGATAGTAAGACAGTGTCTTACTATCTTTTTACCCGCAAAAGCCCCACTAGGTCTTACTTTCGGGGTATGTCTTACATACCCCCCCCCTGCCGTTTCCCGCCTCCACTAACCAAATTGACAGGGTGAAGTCGGGAAGACCCAGGGAGGCCGCCCAGCACCTGATCTGCTCGGTTCTCTCCGCTTTGACGGCGCTGGTCCGCTCGCTCGTTCCCGCAACCGACCCGCTTCCCCGACACGCGTCTGGAGGGGAGGAGCCGCTCTGCGCAGTTGGGCAGCCCCACCTGCCTGCCGGAAAGGAGGCGGGCGAAGGAGGGCGCAGCTCCGGCCGCCCGCTCGGCTCGCTTCTACAACTTCGGACCAGCGCCGTCCTTCGACTCGCATTTCCGGGTTGGCGAGCCTGGATTGTTTTTCCTGCGAGCGCTGGTCCCCGCTAAGCCTTCTGCACCTGACTCTGCGAGGCGAGAGGGAAGAAGGAGAAGCGCTTCTCCTTCTTCCCTCTCGCCTCGCAGAGTGAGGCTTCGGACCAGCGCCGTCCTTCGCCTCGCATTTCCGGGTTGGCGAGCCTGGATTGTTTTTCCTGCGAGCGCTGGTCCCCGCTAAGCACAGGAAAAACAATCCAGGCTCGCCAACCCGGAAATGTGAGGCGAAGGACGGCGCTGGTCCGAAGCCTCACTCAGCCTGGATTGTTTTTCCTGCGAGCGCTGGTCCCCGCTAAGCGAAGGCGGAAGGCGAGAGGTGCCTCTTCGCGCGCTCGATCTGCCGGAGAGCCGGAGAAGGAGGCACCTCTCGCCTTCTGCTGCTGGCCGCCCTCTTTCGCCCAGCGCCGCTTGAAAGGACCCCCCCCTTGGCTTCTGCTGGGGGTGGGGAGGTCCGGACGCCCCCTTCTCCGGCTCTCCGGCATATGGAAGAGGCACCTCTCACCTTCTGCCGCTGCCCGCCCGCCCAGCGCCGCTTCGGAAGGTGAGAGGTGCCTCTTCCATATGCCGGAGAGCCGGAGAAGGGGGCGTCCGGACCTCCCCACCCCCAGCAGAAGCCAAGGGGGGGGGGTCCTTTCAAGCGGCGCTGGGCGAAAGAGGGCGGCCAGCAGCAGAAGGCGAGAGGTGCCTCCTTCTCCGGCTCTCCGGCAGATCGAGCGCGCGAAGAGGCACCTCTCGCCTTCCGCCACTGCTGGCCGCCCTCTTTCGCCCAGCATCGCTTCGGAAGCCGCCAAACGCCGTCAGGGGAGCGCTTGGCGACCGCCTCTCCGCTCAGCGCCGCTTCGGAAGGCCGGAACCCTCCCTCCCTCCGCAGACCCAGAGAGAAAGGAGGCGCGGAGCGGGGAGAGCCGCCTGGCAGAGCGCTTGCAGGCGGCGGGGGGGGACGATGGCGGGGGGGACGTATGTCGAGGTACCGTGTTTCCCCGAAAGTAAGACATATGTCTTACTTTCGGGGTATGGCTTACATTAGCCGACCCCCCTGAAATCCCCCATATGTCTTACAATCGGGGGGGTCTTACTATCGGGGAAACACGGTATATATGAGGGTAAAAGTGAACTTAGAGGAGAGGATATATGAAAGGAAGAGAATATATAAGATAGGTGAAAGAAAGGAAAGACAATTGGACAGGGGACGAAAGGCACACCAGTGCACTTATGTACGCCCCTTACTGGCCTCTTAGGAACCTGGAGAGGTCAATCGTGGAGAGTCTAAGGTAGAGGTGTTGGGGGTTAGGGGTTGACACAATTGAGTCCGGTAATGAGTTCCACACTTCGACAACTCGATTGTTGAAATCATATTTTTTACAGTCAAGTTTGGAGCGGTTCGTATTAAGTTTGAATCTGTTGCGTGCTCTTGTGTTATTGCGGTTGAAGCTGAAGTAGTCATTGACCGGTACGATGTTGCAGCATATGATCTTGTGGGCAATACTTAAATCGTGTTTTAGGCGCTGTAGTTCTAGGCTTTCTAGGCCCAGGATTGTTAGTCTATTTTCGTAGGATATTCGTATATTCGTATATTAATAGGATATAATTCTTTGGAGGCTTTAAGCTTCTCAAGAAATAAATTCAGAACTAAGGAAGCGGTGGAATGAGACATTTTTCTTGGCCAACCAAAATCAAGAGCCGAAAGGGATGAATACTGTATCAGATTCGGAAAAGTTCTCAGAGATTTTCTGGGTGAATTGAAGGCAAATGGATTGGATCAAAAGAAAAAAAAATTGGCAGAGAGGAGAAAGCAATTGTATTATTGCTGTAGTGGTTATTATACAAAATATACAATTTCCATTTAAGGTCATCCGTGACTGCCGTTGAACTAATTTAGTGGGAAAACATGATGCTTGAGGCAAGGGAAGGTCAAATTATATTTCTCCCCGAGGACTGAGGTATGAATAACGGTTTGTTTGCACTACCATCTCTAAGCTTTCAGCATAAATTTATTTTGTTCCTTTGTATCGCTCTGTATTTATCATGTCCTCAAAGAAAATGAAAAAAAAAGTTGTTAGAGAGTTTATGGATGGGAGGAAATGAGCAGAGCCTGAATTCTGCAAGTCTTCTGCAATTCTACACCTTACACATCTGCCAAAACCGACTCCTCTGCTCCTTCTACATCTGTCAAAATTGATTCCTTCTGCTCCTTCTACATCTGTTGAAATCAACTCCTTCTGCTCTTTGTACATCTGCCAAAATCAACTCCTTCTACATCTGTTGAAATCAACTCCTTCTGCTCCTTCTACATCTATCAAAATCAACTCCTACTGCTCCTTCTACATCTGTTGAAATCAACTCCTTCTGCTCTTTGTACATCTGCCAAAATCAACTCCTTCTACATCTGTTGAAATCAACTCCTTCTGCTCCTTCTACATCTATCAAAATCAACTCCTACAGCTCCTTCTACATCTGTTGAAATCAACTCCTACATCTGTTGATACCAACTGCTTCTGCTCCTTCTACATTTATCAAAATCAACTCCTTCTGCTCCTTCTACATCTGCCAAAATCAACTCCTTCTACATCTGTCGAAACCAACTCCTTCTGCTCCTTCTACATCTGTCGAAATCAACTCCTTCTGCTCCTTCTACATCTGCAAATATCAACTCCTGCTCCTTCTACATCTATCAAAATCAACTCCTTCTACATCTGTCGAAACCAACTCCTTCTGCTCTTTCTACATCTGTCGAAATCAACTCTTCTGCTCCTTCTACATCTGTCAAAATCAACTCCTTCTGCTCCTTCTACATCTGTTGAAATCAACTCCTACATCTGTTGATACCAACTGCTTCTGCTCCTTCTACATTTATCAAAATCAACTCCTTCTGCTCCTTCTACATCTGTCAAAATCAACTCCTTCTGCTCCTTCTACATCTGCAAATATCAACTCCTGCTCCTTCTACATCTATCAAAATCAACTCCTTCTACATCTGTCGAAACCAACTCCTTTTGCTCTTTCTACATCTGTCGAAATCAACTCTTCTGCTCCTTCTACATCTGTCAAAATCAACTCCTTCTGCTCCTTCTACATCTGCAAAAATCAACTCTTTCTGCTCCTTGGAGCTGAACTAAGGGCCACCTCCATAGGTTTGCCATCATGGACCTAGAAGGTACCACATTGCTGAAGATCTGCTATAACCTCCCAGCTGGTCTCCAGAAAGTTAAAATTGCCTTCTGTTTTTGAACAGCGTGGCCTTTAATTCTTTTTTTTTCTTTTTAAGTTACAAGTTCTGTTCCTCCTACCTCTTGTCTTACAGGGCTGTTTCCTTTCCAGAGAATCTAATTACTAGTTTCAAATTCTCTCTGCTCCCCCTTCGGTGGAAGCTTGATCTGTTTACTTGAAAAAATAACGATGCCATTCCTTCCATAAATCTCTGATAATGTCAAGCATTTGCCCTGATGGAATTATGACGTCCTAGGACGAGTTATTTGACCGCTCTGTGTTTCCCGCCACATAATTTTAAAGGTAGCTGTGCATTAAAGGAGGTACAGGGGGTGGACAGAAAAATGGAAACATCTTGCAGCTCTTCCGTGGAATCCAGATTTGTGAAGCTCCCTTCGAACAGTTTTTGTCAAAATTGGGTTCTGTAAGTGTCTATTGAGCTCTGCAGTGATTTTAGGAGCTGCGGTCTTGCGATCCGCTCTAACAATTTGCTTTAGAGTCCGACAGTCTCTCTCAGACAACTTCGACTTTCGACCAGACCTGTGCTTGGCTGGGGACATTTTCCCTTCTCTTTCAAAAGCAGTCATTACTTTTGAGACAATATCTCTTGAAACACCAAACATTCGGGCTTTTTCTGTTACACTAGTGCCTACCATTCGAGCACCAACAATTTGGCTTCTTTGAAAGTCTGAGAGGTCTGCCATTTCTAGAAGGTTATAACCAATTTCCTTAAATTTCTGTTAAAAAAAAAAGGTAGTTTAAAAAAACACATCAAATAACAGATTTTTTTTTTTAAAAAAAATTAAAATATGTCAAGTTTTGATTGATTTGAACATGTTCAAACATTATGATGCCAAAAAGTCAAGTGCTTCCATTTCTTTGTCCACCCCCTACAGTTTTGTTCCAAGCTTCTACAGTGGTGGGACCTTGGATTTTTGCCTCTACTGCTAGCATCTTCTTCTATCCCTTTCTTTAACAGGAGGGGCTCACTTGTCAACAGCCCACCCCCCTTAACAAGAACTTGGTTAGGTTGTGTTGCGGCTTAGCCAGAAATCCAGCCAAAACAAGCCTTATTCTCCTGGGGGCTTTGAGCAAATAAGTTAATAAATAATGACAGGGAGTATTTAAAAACACCAGGAAAAGCTCCTAGCTCCCTGCTGCTAGGTGTTGTGGTTAGTTCTGGCCCAGCTTCTGCCCCAAGGAATGTGCAGGTGGATGTGGGGGAAACATCCACATGCCGCAGGCCTGTTTTGCTCCCAATGGAATCTGCCGACGAAGTCTTCTCTGACCAAGGAAGTGTGAGTGACAGGGAAGAGGGGAGTTTGGCAGACAGCCCAGGAGGAGATCAGTCATCTGTATCATCCCTGGATTCTGAACAAGAATTAATGACACATCCATGCATGCGTAGAGTGATGCATACGGCTTCAAAGGTTTTAGCAAGGGGTTCTCTCAGGCAGGGTTTCCACTTTGCTTGCGCTACCAGAGTGCTCCCAGTGAGTGGTGGATGTGTCGGCTCGAGATTCAGCTTCTGCACATGCGCTGAAATCTCATTTGGGGACGCACGCGATATTTCGCTGATATTTTTGCTTCCACGCATGCACATGTCTTATATACTGCTCCATAGTGCTTTTACAGCCCTCTCTTAGCGGTCTACAAAATCAGCCTCTTGCCCCCAACAATCCGGGTCCTCGTTTTACCCACCTCGGAAGACTAGAATAGAAACGAAACACAGAAACACAGAAACACAGAAACACAGAAACACAGAAACACAGAAACACAGAAACACAGAAACACAGAAACACAGAAACACAGAAACACAGAAACACAGAAACACAGAAACACAGAAACACAGAAACACAGAAACACAGAAACACAGAAACACAGAAACACAGAAACACAGAAACACAGAAACAAACATAGAAACATAGGAGACTGACGGCAGAAAAAGACCTCATGGTCCATCTAGTCTGCCCTTATACTATTTCCTGTATTTTATCTTAGGATGGATATATGTTTATCCAAGGCATGTTTAAATTCAGGTACTGTGGATTTACCAACCACGTCTGCTGGAAGTTTATTCCAAGGTTCTACTACTCTTTCAGTAAAAAATAGAATAGAATAGAATTCTTTATTGGCCAAGTGTGATTGGACACACAAGGAATTTGTCTTGGTGCATAGGCTCTCAGTGTACATAAAAGAAAAGATACATTTGTCAAGAATCATGATGTACAACACTTAATGATTGTCATAGGGGTCAAATAAGCAATGAAGAAACCATCAATATTAATAAAAATCTTAGGATACAAGCAAAAAGTTACAGTCATACAGTCCTAGGTGGGAGGAAATGGGTGATAGGAATGATGAGAAAAAACTTGTAGAAATAGAAGTGCAAACTTAGTAAAAAGTTTGACAGTGTTGAGGGAATTATTTGTTTAGCAGAGTGATGGCGTTCAGGGAAAAACTGTTCTAGTATCTAGTTGTCTTGGTGCGCAGTGCTATGTAGTGATGTTTTGAGGGTAGGAGTTGAAACAGTTGATGTCCAGGATGTGAGAGAAGGCTGAGTCCACCTTGAGCCAGAGTTGCGATTTGAACTGCCGAACTACAGCTAGCAGTCAGCAGAAGCAGCTTGCAGTACCGCACTCCAACCACTGCGCCACTCGGGATGCTGGAGAGCCATCACAAAACGACTGAGCTCTTGCATCTTACCTTTCCCCTGCCAGCCCAATGTCTCAGTGTTACTGTGTGAATCAAGGTTGCTTTTGCGGCATTAACTGGCAGGAAAACATTTGGGGGGGGGGAAGAAACCGAAAACGGAGATTCCTCTGACACAACCTCTGTGGGACAGCCATGGTGGTAAAGCCTTAGGGAAATTCCGACTCTAATGCACAGCACGTTCCGCCACACAAGGGTTCTGGTTTCTTTTCCATTTTCCTCTTCTTTTCTCCCCCCCCCCTTTCTTTTCTTTTTTTAGGAGAAGAGTTGGGGCGGGGGGGGGGGGTTGCAGGAAAAACCTCGACACTGACACTCGGAAATTGCCACATGTTTGGAATCTCAGCAAGCTCCCCCGTCAAGCTGTGTTCCTGCAAGTCATTATTTCCCTGAGACAAAAAAGAGGCTCGGCGTTGTGTTAACTCAAGACAGGATGCTGGCCTGCGCCTGGCAAACACACAAGGAGGGACCTCTCACCTCCAGGCCAGGAGGGGTTTGTTTGCTTGTTTGTATGCAGCCGGTAGAGCTGCCTGTCTTGTAGCTGTAGGTAGCATACACCTAACTACTACTACTACTACTACTACTACTACTACTAATAATAATAATAATAATAATAATAATAATAATAATAATAATGAGGAGGAGGAGGAGGAGGAGAAGAAGAAGAAGAAGAAGAAAGAAGAAGAAGGAAGAAGAAGGAAGAAGAAGAAGAAGGAAGAAGGAAGAAGGAAGAAGAAGAAGAAGAAAGAAGAAGGAAGAAGAAGGAAGAAGAAGAAGAAAGAAGAAGAAAGAAAAAGAAGGAAGAAGAAGGAGGAGGAGGATACCTCCGAGACCGCCTCCTGCCGCACGAATCCCAGCGACCGATTAGGTCCCACAGAGTGGGCCTTCTCCGGGTCCCGTCAACTAAACAATGTCGGTTGGCGGGCCCCAGGGGAAGAGCCTTCTCTGTGGCGGCCCCGACTCTCTGGAACCAACTCCCCCCGGAGATTAGAACTGCCCGTACTCTCCCTGCCTTCCGTAAAGTTCTTAAAACCCACCTTTGCTGTCAGGCATGGGGGAACTGAAACACCTCCCCCGGGCACGTACAATTTATGTTTGGTATGTTTGTGTGTGTGCTTGTTAGTATATTGGGGTTCTTTTAAAAAACTTTTTTAAATATTTAAATTTATTTGAATCTATTTGGATTTGTACGATTTGTTTATGCTTTGTTGTGAGCCGCCCCGAGTTCGCGGAGAGGGGCGGCATACAAATCTAAATAATAAATAAATAAATAAATAAATAAATAAATAAATAAATAAATAAATAAATAAATAAATAAATAAATAAATAAATAAATAAAGAAAGAAAGAAAGAAAGAAAGAAAGAAAGAAAGAAGAAGAAGAAGTAGTAGTAGTAGTAGTAGTAGTAGTAGTGTGGATCATTGATGCTGCCAAATCAGATGACAGTTGAATTGATGAAAAACAAAAAACAGTTACTAAGATGCTTTGCTTGTCAATCAGAAGATTGGCAGTTTGGTGGTTCGAATCCCTAGTGTAACAGAGTGAGCTCCCGTTACTTGTCCCAGCTTCTGCTAACCTAGCAAGTCAAAAGCATGTAAAAAAAGCAAGTAGAAAAATAGGGACCACCTTTGGTGGGAAGGTAACGGGTTTTGTGGGTGCCTTCGGTGTTTAACCATGCCAGGCCACATGACCACAAGGACGTCTTCAGACAGCGCTGGCTCTTGAGCTTCAGAGATGAGCGCTGCCCCCTAGAGTCGGGAACGTCTAGCGCATATGTGCAAGGGGAACCTTTATCTTTAGGAGGGATGAAGTCTCTCTATTTGCCCAGACAATAACCTAATAACTGCTGTAACAGCAACCTCTCCTACAAGCCGATGCCAATAATAGTAGCATAAAGCAGCACCACGAAGCTAGCCAGACTTTGCCAAGTTCTCCTGCTTTATGAGACAACTGCTTCAGAGGGAAGAGGACTGAATGTGTCTTGCCGGGAGACATTGAAAAGTCCTTTGGATTCTCTCCTGCCCTTGTTGGCTGGAGTCTCCTTTTCACACTGTTCCACTTCCTGCTTTCCTAATCCAATCATCAGTCTGCTTCCTTCCCTGGGAATAAAGAAATCCTGGCCAACATAAATGATACCGGTAGTATTATATTGGAATTGTCATTGAGCTTCGGAGAGGGCTGGCCACCCAGATCTGACGCTTGGACGACTTCGCTTCTGACTTGGCAAGACTCCCCGGTTCTTCCCATGCGGCATTCTTCGCGCCTCCCATCCCTTTGCCCCTGCCAAAATGCTTCTTGGCCCCACGGCTGCCTGTCTTCTCTCGGGGAGTCCTTCATCCCAGCTGAGCCCAAGCCAAGCTGAGCTTTCTGCCACGCATTACGAAAGCTGCAGGCAAGGATTTGATTTGAAAGGGATTGGGAAAACTCTTCGCGCGCAGGCGTCGTGGGATTTGATCTCAGAACGTATCAGGGGATGGGACAGAAGCAGGTTTTCTGCAGGAGAATGCAACATTATACGGACAGTCAAAAAAAGTTTTCAAAGGACAAAAATAAAACCGAGAAAGTCCATGGGGATTCCCATCTTTCCTGTTCAATCAATCAGCAATAGGTTTTCTAAACCTAGGATTGTAAGTCTAGTTGCGTAGGGTATTCTGTTACATAGAAACATAGGAACATAGAAGATTGACGGCAGAAAAAGACCTCATGGTCCATCTAGGCTGCCCTTATACTATTTTCTGTATTTTATCTTAGGATGGATATGTTTATCCCAGGCATGTTTAAATTCAGTTACTGTGGATTTACCAACCATGTCAGCTGGACGTTTGTTCCAAGGATCTACTACTCTTTCAGTAAAATAATATTTTCTCATGTTGCTTCTGATCTTTCCCCCAACTAACCTCAGATGGTGCCCCCTTGTTCTTGCGTTCACTTTCCTACTAAAAACAAGTCTACAGAGAGGGGTGGCATACAAATCTAATAAATAATAATAATAATAATAATAATAATAATAATAATAATAAACACTTCCCTCCTGAACCTTATTTAACCCTTTAACATATTTAAATGTTTCGATCATGTCCCCCCTTTTTCTTCTGTCCTCCAGACTATACAGATGGAGTTCATGAAGTCTTTCCTGATACGCTTTATGCTTAAGACCTTCCACCATTCTTGTAGCCCGTCTTTGGACCCGTTCAATTTATCCATCTCTTTTTGTAGTTGAGGTCTCCAGAACTGAACACAGTATTCCAAATGTGGTCTCGCCAGTGCTCTATACAGTGGGATCACATCCTCCCTCTTCCTGCTTGTTATACCTCTAGCTATGCAGCCAAGCATCCTACTTGCTTTCCCTACCGCCTGACCGCACTGTTCAAGACTGGAGAGCTCTTTTAGTAAAATATCTCTGGACATTTTCTAGAGTGTTTATGTCCGAAATGCGATGTGGGTTCCAGACAGATGAGCTGTATTCAAGGATTGGTCTGGCAAAAGTAATTTACAGACCTTCCTTTGGTTCCTCCCCCCCTTCTGTTTCAAAGGTCTATTTTGCCACCCATCCTGAACACAAAAAAAGGCAGAATGATAGATCCTGCTTAGACTCCTAAGACCATCTGCCAACCGAAATGGCAGGAAGGGGGGGGATTGGAGGGGGGGGGAGAGAATTAATTATGAATGGTGTCTTCCCATGTTAATCATTTATTGCCAAGGAGGTTTCCAGCTTGTTTACAAAAGCACTTGGCCCGGGGCAGCTCTTTGCATAAATGGTCTGATTACAGGATACAGAGGAGTTCTTAATAAGCCTCAGATGATTAGGAGGTGGGGGAGGGGAGAGAAATTAAAAAGGCTGCTTTGTTTTATGTATGCAAATAGTTTAAAGAACAATAGGAAGAAGCTAGGATTATGATGGAAGACAACCTCCTTGCTTTTCTTTAGCCTTTGATTTTGCCTTCCCCGGCACCATTCCCTTTCTGCCATGGTGTGAATATTGCATCCAGTTTTGGTCACCTGTGTGTGTGCGCGTAGATGATGTTGAGACTCTAGAAAGAGTGCAGAGAAGAGCAACTAACATTATTAGAGGACTGGAGGCTTAAACATACGAAGATTCTCTAAAGAGGAGGAGGAGGAGGGAGGAGGAGGAAGGTGAAAAGGAGGAGGAAGGAGGAGGAGGAAGAGGAAGAGGAGGAGGGGGAGGAGGAGGAAGAGGAAGAGGAGGAGGGAGGAGGAGCAGGAAGAGGAGGAGGTGGGAGGAGGAGGAAGAGGAGGAGGAGGGAGGAGAAGGAAGGTGAAAAGGAGGAGGAAGGAGGAGGAGGAAGAGGAGGAGAAGAAGGGGGGAGAAGAGGAGGAGGTGGGAGGAGGAGGAGGGAGGAGGAGGGAGGGGAAAGGAGGAGGGAGGAGGAAGAGGAAGAGGAGGGAGAAGGAGGGAGGGGAAAGGAGGAGGGAGGAGGAGGAGGAAGAGGAGGAGAGGGAGGAAGAAGAGGAGGAGGAAAAGGAGGAGGAAGAAGAGGAGGAAGGAGGAAGAGGAAAAGGAGGAAGGAGGAGGAGGAAGAGAAGGAGGTGGGAGGAGGAGGGAGGAGGAGGGAGGGGAAAAGGAGGATGAAGGAGGAGAAGGAAAAGGAAGAGGAGGATGAGAAGGAGGAAGAGGAGGAGGTGGGAGGAGGAGGAAGAGGAGGAGGAGAGGGAGGAGGAGGAAGGGGAAAAGGAGGAGGAAGGAGGAGGAGGAAGAGGAGGAGGGGGGGAGAAGAAGAGGAGGGGGAGGAGGAGTGGATGGATGGATGATAACTAATCAAGGATAGAGGTGACCAAGAACTAAGAAGAAATTTCCTGACAGTAAGAGCAATTAGTCAGGACTTTCAGAAAGATCTTCTACCACTCATAAGTTCCTTGTAAGATGGGAAAGCATATAAACTCCCTGTTTTTAACTAAGCACCCTCTTATGATCATTTTTATTGGCTTCAATGAACAACTGTCCACCTCCTCAGAAGAAGTTTCCTTCTATAATTTTTTCTCACACACACACACACAAGAGCAAGGAATACGCAGTCCCAGCATGGTGAGAAGGAGTGGACAAACATCTCAGCTATGGGAGGTCATCTCAATGAGGAGAGAGAAATAGCAAAGAAACCTTCATTTTTCCTCTCTGTTATTCTAGGAATCCCGTTTCTTCCCCAATCAATTTACAGTTGTCTAAACCAAGCCAGTAGCCTTTAACAAATCAGTCATATTTGAATCTGAACACATTCAAAGTCATAGAAATGGTGGTAGACCTTAAGAGAATCCCTCCCATTCTACCACCTCTTACAATACTAGACAACACACTATCAACAGTAGAGACCTTCAAATTTCTAGGTTCTATCATATCTCAAGACCTAAAATGGTCACCAAACATCAAAAACGTCATCAAAAAAGCACAACAAAGAATGTTCTTTCTGCACCAACTCAGGAAGCTCAAACTGCCCAAGGAGCTGCTGATACAGTTCTACAGAGGAATCATTGAGTCTGTCATCTGCACTTCCATAACTGTCTGGTTTGGTTCTGCAACCCAACAAGACTGACACAGACTTCAGAGGAGAATCAGAACTGAAGAAAAAACAATGGCTGCCAACCTGCCTTCCATTGAGGACCTGTATACTGCACGAGTCAAAAAGAGAGCCATGAAAATATTTACTGACCCCTCACATCGTAGACATAAATTGTTTCAAATCCTACCCTCAATAATATTTATTTATTATTTATTTATTTATTGGATTTGTATGCTGCCCCTCTCCGTAGACTCGGGGTGGCTAACAACAGTGGTAAAAACAGCATGCGACAATCCAATACTAAAACAGCTAAAACCCCTTATTTTAAAAACCAATCATACATACAAACATACCATACATAAATTGTAGAAGCCTAGGGGGAAAGAATATCTCAGTTCCCCCATGCCTGATGACAGAGGTGGGTTTTAAGGAGCTTACGAAAGGCAAGAAGGGTGGGGGCTATTCTAATCTCTGGGGGGAGCTGGTTCCAGAGGGCTGGGGCTGCCGCAGAGAAGGCTCTTCCCCTGGGTCCCGCCAAATGACATTGTTTAGTTGATGGGACCCGGAGAAGGCCAACTCTGTGGGACCTAACTGGTCACTGGGATTCGTGCAGCAGAAGGCGGTCCCGGAGATAATCTGGTCCGGTGCCATGAAGGGCTTTATAGGTCATAACCAACACTTTGAATTGTGACCGGAAACTGATCAGCAACCAATGCAGACTACGGAGTGTTGGTGTAACATGGGCATATTTAGGGAAGCCCATGATTGCTCTCGCAGCTGCATTCTGCATGATCTGAAGTTTCCAAACACTTTTCAAAGGTATGCTATAGAGCACTGCATACCAAGACAACTAGACACAGGAACAGTTTTTTACTGAACGCCATCACTTGGCTAAACAAATAATTTCCTCACCACTATTCACTAAGACTTCATTACTATTACTATTAGTCTTCTCATCGTTCCTATCATCCATCTCCTCCCACTTATGACTGTAACTTGTTGCTTGTATCCTTAAGATTTTTATTAATATTGTTTCCTGATTGCTTATTTGCACCCTATAATAATCATTAAGAGTTATATCTCATAAATGTATCTTTTCTTTTATGTACATGGAGAGCATATGCACCAAAGACAAATTCCTTCTGTGTCCAATCACACTTGGCCAATAAAGAATTCTGTTAGATACTTCACTCGAAACAGAATATCCTACGAAAATAGACTTACAATCCTGGGCCTAGAAAGCCTAGAACTACGGCGCCTAAAACATGATTTGAGTATTGCCCACAAGATCATATGCTGCAATGTCCTACCAGTCAATGACTACTTCAGCTTCAACCGCAACAACACAAGAGCACGCAACAGATTCAAACTTAATACGAACTGCGCCAAACTTGACTGTAAAAAATATGATTTCAACAATCGAGTTATCGAAGCGTGGAACTCATTACCGGACTCAATTGTGTCAACCCCTAACCCCCAACACTTCTCCCTTAGACTCTCCACGATTGACCTCTCCAGGTTCCTAAGAGGCCAGTAAGGGGCGTACATAAGTGCACTGGTGTGCCTTTCATCCCCTGTCCAATTGCCTTTACTTTCTTTCACCTATCTTATATATTCTCTTCCTTTCATATATCCTCTCCTCTAAGTCCACTTTCACCCTCTTTTATATTATCACATGTCTATTTTTCTTCCTATGTATTTGTGTATTGGACAAATGAATAAATTGCAAGCTTTTGGAAGAAGGCTCCATGATGGATAACTCCTGTCTTTCTCATACTTCTATCAACAAATGTCAAAGAACACTCCGAAAGCCATGACATTTTTGCCCCAAACGTCCCAGAGGGCTTCATTTTCTTCTCACTTTGGCTTCCTCTGTGCCTTTAATCAGAGCCAGGGGGATGGAATTGCACTGGCCAGGACCAGCTTGAAAGCCTGCTGTGCAACTAACAATTAGTTTAGAGGCTGTGATCTATAACTTTTGCGGAAGGGAGTGGGTGGAGAGATATAAGTGAATTTGGGGATTTCAGAGAGCCCTGGCGCTTAATGAAGAAAAATATCACACCGGAAGGGACCAAGTGGGTTATTCCAACTCAATATCATCTGTTTGTGATTTGTAGTTGCTGATAATAGATTGTGATAGTCCACTAAGGGGAGGGGAGGGAAGATGGGAAGGCTCAACCTCTCAGAGTCAATTTCCAAAATGACAATTGCCATCTGTGCAAACCTCTTTTCGGAGCCACTGTCTCTCTGGCAAATGTCCACGCCTGAGATGGCCTGAGTGAAGACAAAACCAGCAGTGGAACGTCCTGGGCTATTTATTGTTTATCAAAATAAACCGACTGGACGAAGACATATGCGAGGAATTTATATCAACCAGCTGCGAAAGCAAGTCCCTGGGTGGGGTTGGGGGTGACCGCAGTGCGACTCGGACCACACAGGAAGTCATTTGTTGCTAGTCTTTCGGCCCTCAGGATCGGCGAGCGGCACCATGGGGCTAAGACCGTCCCTTTGCAAAATGGGCCCGATGCACTGGCATCGGCCCTTCCCAGTGTTTTGCTAGGCAATGGGTCTTTTTAAAAAAATAATTATAGCACAAAAGGAGAATTGGATTGTATGCAACAGCATTGTTTTGGCAGGATGAAGCCTCATAGGAGAAATACACAACCTGAAGTTGGATTAAAATGACCCTGACTTGAGATGATTACTATTACTACTATCACTACTACTACTACTACCTCCTCCTCCTCCCCCTCCTCCTCTCCTTCTCCTCAGCCTTCTCAGTCACTTCTTCTTCTTCTTCTTCTTCTTCTTCTTCTTCTTCTTCTTCTTCTTCTTCTTCTTCTCCTCCTCCTCCTCCTCCTCCTCCTCCCTCTCCTCTTCCTCTCCTTCCTCGTCCTCATCTTTGTCCTCCTTCTTTTCCTCCTCCTCCTCTTCCCTCTCCTTTTCCTCTTCCTCTCCTTCCTCCTCCTCTTCCTCCTCCTTCTCCTCCTCTTCCCTCTCCTCTTCCTCTTCCTCTCCTTCTTCCTCCTCCTCCTTCTCCTCCTCTTCCCTCTCCTCTTCCTCTTCCTCTTCCTCTCCTTCCTCCTCCTCCTCCTCCTTCTCCTCCTCCCTCTCCTCTTCCTCTCCCTCCTCCTCCTCCTTCTCCTTCCTCCTCCTCCTCCTTCTCCTTCTCCTCCTCTTCCCTCTCCTCTTCCTCTTCCTCTCCTTCCTCCTCCTCTTCCTCCTCCTTCTCCTCCTCTTCCCTCTCCTCTTCCTCTTCCTCTCCTTCTTCCTCCTCCTCCTTCTCCTCCTCTTCCCTCTCCTCTTCCTCTTACTCTTCCTCTCCTTCCTCCTCCTCCTCCTCCTTCTCCTCTCCTCCCTCTCCCCTCTTCCTCTCCCTCCTCCTCCTCCTTCTCCTTCCTCCTCCTCTTCCTCCTCCTTCTCCTCCTCTTCCCTCTCCTCTTCCTCTTCCTCTCCTTCCCTCCTCCTCCTCCTCCTCCTCCTCCTTCTCCTCCTCTTCCCTCTCCTCTTCCTCTTCCTCTCCTTCCTCCTCCTCCTCCTTCTCCTTCTCCTCCTCTTTCCCTCTCCTCTTCCTCTTCCTCTCCTTCCTCCTCCTCCTCCTCCTTCTCCTCCTCTTCCCTCTCCTCTTCCTCTTCCTCTCCTTCCTCCTCCTCCTCCTCCTCCTTCTCCTCCTCTTCCCTCTCCTCTTCCTCTTCCTCTCCTTCCTCCTCCTCCTCCTCCTTCTCCTTCTCCTCCTCTTCCCTCTCCTCTTCCTCTTCCTCTCCTTCCTCCTCCTCCTCCTTCTCCTCCTCTTCCCTCTCCTATTCCTCTTCCTCTCCTTCCTCCTCCTCCTCCTCCTTCTCCTCCTCCCTCTCCTCTTCCTCTCCTTCCTCCTCCTCCTCCTCCTTCTTCTCCTTCTCCTCCTCCCTCTTGCTTTTCTCTTCTTCTTTTTTTTCTTCTTTTCATTTTGAAGAATGCTGTTCGAGCTTTCTCTATCCTTGTTTTTGCTTCAGTGGTCATGTTCCAACTTTCATGTAAATTAGAACCGAGATACACGATCCTTTTTATAGTGGTATTCATCTAGTGGATGAGTGACAGTGGTAGCCAGCCACAGCTGAGGAACTCTTTGCAAGCTGAAGAAGAGGTGCCACTTGTCAAATAAAGGATGGGCTGTGAATTATTCACTCAGCTTGGCTTACAATTAGAGTAGCGTCTATGTAATATTTATACCTTTGCACAGACTAATGATTTGGGGGGCTTCCTGTTATCCTGCAAAAATAGTAAAATGGGTTTGACTGCAAAGAAAAAAAAAAAGGCTGTTGAGGAACAAAGTGTTAAATAAATAGATCCATATGACTCAGAAAGAGGAAAAAGAAGCCAAGGCAGGTAAATGAATTAAGAGCAGGGGGAAACTGCTGGGGATTTGCAGGCGTTCGGGAGAACCTCTAGCTAAGATTCTGTGCATTTTGGAGAACCCCAAATTTGACTCCTGTTTGGGTCCGCCCACCTTACCCTGGCCACCTTTAAGCCGGTCACATGACCTTTAAGCCATCCCTAGTCACATGATCATCAAGCCACTCCCACCTGGTCACATGGCCGGTGTTCTGTCGGGCTCTCTGGTAGACTCCTCCCAAAAATTCACAGGTAGAAATTTCAGACACACACACGTTTGAAAATTCAAAACAATGTTCTTTATAATGAAAATTCACTTAAACCAAGCCCTCTTTTGGTATAGCAAAGAGCACTCGTCTCCAAACAAACTGGTAATGTGTACAAGTCCCTTATCAGTTCTGTGATACTTAACTTGCAGCTGTGAGACAATTCACAGTCCTTCTTCTTTCACAAAGTGAAACACACTTTGCTCTGGTTTAGT